>NC_056733.1:304974337-305101837 GCF_019279795.1 Protopterus annectens | reverse complement strand
ACACAATCACATCCCTTAAGGCAAAATAACATACCAAACACACTAGTAATAGGTGACTCTATAGTCAGGCACACTGCGGTACCACTCACTAGGCTGAACAAGAAGGTTACTGTTAGCTGCCTGTCAGGTGCCAGGATCAGCCACAAAACACAAGCACTCAGGACACTACAGAACAAGTACAAATATGACACTGTCATTCTCCATGTTGGTGTGAATGACCTGAGCCGTACCTCCCTGCATTACATGAAGAGAGACATGGAGGAGCTCTCTGATAACGTAGCCCAGGCAGTTATGACCCTGACCCCGAGTAGCATCCTGCCCTCACCAAGAATGATACCACAGTATAGAGAAAAAATTATCAATTTCAACAATTGGCTAAGCTTCTGGCTTCATTCAAAGGGGATCCAGTGTCTCTCAGCCTGGGATGACATGCTCGACAAGTCACGCTGCTTCGCTAGAGACGGCTTTCACCTGTCACCCGTAGGCTTTTGAATACTGGCCAAGGCTCTTGCCACCCCCATAGTGCCTTTTTTAGGCACAGCTCAAAAGACAAACTCAGTGCCGTAAATGGCACAAGTAACAAAAAACTGAGGGTAATGCGACTCAATGCCAGAAGTCTAAACCTCAAAATGCACACACTCGAGGCACTCCTCAGTATGGAGAAAATCAATACATGTGAAGTAAAAGAAACCTGGTTTAAGGCTCGAGAGAGCACCCCAGCACTATCTGGTTACAACTCATACCATACATTTCGGCCACAAAACACGGACAGAAATACAAAAGGCTGCAGAGTATCCATATTCATCAAGGATACCCACACCTCCAGGTTAGTGGCACAGCACGATGCTTTAGAGATCCTCCACGTGCAACAAACAACGAGCAAAACTGTTATTCAAATTATAGCTTGTTACAGATCACCCACCATGTCCCAGGACCCCTACTCCACATTCCTGGAAACATAAAGGTCCTTCCAAACACCCGGTTACTGGATGATTTCAATTACCCAAACATTAACTGGGAGAACTACTCCAGTACAAACTCCCTTGCCCAACATTTCCTAGAATTTATAAACTTAAATGCCCTGGATCAACTGGTCAACACCACCACCAGAGGTGACAACATATTGGACCTGGTTATCACTAACATGGGCGACTGGAGTTCCACATCGGAGGTCAGCCCCTCGCTGGTTAGATCTGACCATAAACTAATCACTCTGGATATCAACATTCCGCCGCCACCACCACCAGTCAAAGAAACCACAGTGAAAAACTTTTCAAAAAAGACCACTTCACATTACTTAAGATTGAGGTGGGAAGTTTCAAAGCCCACATGCTAAAGGATAACACTATCCAAGCTGCAAAATCCTTTACTAATGCACGCTACGGGCATCTACAAGAATGCATGGATCGTGCTATCCCAAACAAAACCAAGACTCACTCCTCCAAGAAAAGGAAACCAGTCTGGTGGACTCCTGCCATAAACAAGCTATACAATAGAAGGAGGGAACTAGCACAGAAAAGAGTAAAATCCCAAGAAGGGAAGACATCCCTGATCAGTACCAGCAAGAAACTACGTTCTCTCATAAAATCATCCAAGGCTAGCTTCGAAAGTAAAATTGCCATGGACTCCAAAGATAACCACAAGGCATTCTTTAGCTATGTCAAGAATCTAAGTGGCAATTCTCAGATCTGGTCGGAGTTAGTACAGAATGGCACAAAATACACTGAACCGACCGATATAGCCAATATCCTGGCAGACAGGTTCAGTGCAAACTTCACCCCCTCTCACCCCCCAAAGGGCTCATAACTATACCAGAAGAATGTAGTGCCCCTGAAATCACAGACACTCAGGTTAAAATAGCCCTCTCCAAAGCCAAAAACACAGCATAAATGGGACCGGACGGTGTCCCAGGCTGAGTCCTAGACGAGCTCAGAGATGAACTAACCCCTCACCTAAGCACACTGTTTAAACTCGGCCTCTCCACAGGCTACATGCCCAGAGAGTGGTGCACAGCAATGGTTATTCCACTCCACAAAGGTGGAGCCATAACGGACCCCGAGAACTAATCGCCCTATAAGCCTGACTAGCTTGGTCTGCAAAGCTAAGGAGCACATCATCATGGATCTCATTAACAGAGACATTGGAAACCTCCAAACACTGGACCCTACCCAGTTCCGCTTTAAGGGCAGATCATGCCTCCTAAACCTGGTGGACTTGTTTGAGACAGTTACAAAGGCTATACAGGAGGGAAAGGTGGCCCACACAGCCTACCTAGGCCTTGCAAAGGCATTCAACACCATTCCCCACTCAGGTATTATAGACAAACTCACCAGCCTGAACATAAACCCCTACGTCACGAGATGGGTTGCCAACTGGCTCACGGACAGAACCCACATGGTAAGAGTTGCGGGAGCTAGGTCTGACTCTAAACCGGTTAAAAGTGGCGTTCCCCAGGGCTGAGTCCTAGGACCTCTCCTGTTAAGCATATACTTCTCAGAGGTACAGGCAAGCACAGAAGGACTATGGCTGACCAAGTTCGCAGACGACTGTAAACTAGGGGCTATAATGGACTTTCCGGCTGACACAGACATCCTCCAAAAGGGTCTCACTGAGACAGATACCTGGTGTCAAAACCATGGCCTCAAGCTAAATGCCAAAAAGTGCATAGTCATCCCCTTTGGAAAAAACAAAGTACCCACAAACTACCACATAGGTGGTAGCCCCCTAAATACAGAAGACGTAATAAGGGATCTGGGGACCCAAGTAGATAGTAACCTCTCCTTTGATAATCACATTGCCAAGGTGGTTAGAAAATCCTTCTATGTGGCCCACCTAATAACAAAAGGGTTTGCATCCAGATCAAAAGAGGTCATTGGGCCCCTCTATGCATCACTCATCAGACCCATCATTGAGTACAATGCCCCATTTGGGATATACCTTACAAGACACCTGCAACAACTGGAAGGACCACAGAATTACCTCACCAAGGGGATCACTGGCCTCAAACAGATGCTTTATGCAGCTCGACTGAAGAAACTCCAGCTGTACTCGGTTGCATACCGCCTTCTCAGAGGTGATCTCTGCCTGACATACAAGGCCATGTCCAACCTAGAATTGATGGACATGCTCCACCTTAAGAAAACAATATCCCCTCGAGCCACACGCTCCAGTGATCTACACCTCACCACAACAATAAATAGGACGTGCTGGAGGGATAGATTCCTGTCCCAGAGACTTCCCATACTCTGGAACAAGATTCCAATCTACATTAGGCAGAGCTCCTCGCTAACCCTCTTCAAGAGAAACCTTGATGAATGGATGGGAAAAAGTTTACCCGAGGGATCACTTCAATGGCTCTGCTGGACAGAGGCACAGGGAACTAATCTAAGGGGGCGGCCAAAGTCAACACATTCTGGCTAGGCTTATAAATGCCTTCAGGCAGATAGCCTAGTACCTACCTATGAGACTTAACAGAAGAATATGCCTCACCAGTACTGATCAACTCACAAAGAAAGGACCATAGGGACCTCAACAGAAGTGTCCTACACACCAAACAGAAAATCACTTCCATTAAGCCACATAGGACTTTCTAGTAAGAGGCTTTTGGCCTCCTGCAATACCCAAAGCAAGTGGACTGAAAATTGATGCCTAAAAAGAAATCGAAACCCTATCACCTAACAAGTTGCCAATTAAACAACTTCTCACAGTCACTATCTCTATCGCCCTGTACCTGTTCTAAAATAATAGCTTTTAAATCCACAGAATTACTACGGTGATACAATTTAAAATGTTGGGCTAAAGGGCTCTCTATTTTACCTAGCCTTACATCTTTTAGATGTTCTGATAATCTATGCATCATAACATTCCTTGTTTGTTGTCCATCTCGCCGTTCATTCTTACAATGATGGGTTCGGAGCCGATCCTGGGCTCCGACTCGGCTGAATACTTGGCTGAAGATCTCAAACTTGGCTCATGGCAAGAAGGTATCCCACAATGCAGTGGTGCAATTCCCCAGATCTTATTTGCTGCTAATACTGAATATTTACATTATATACATATCTACACACATATACATATAAACAATGTGCAAGTTCATACCAGAAAAAAATACTGGAAGGAGAAACAAGTTGAGACAAAGAGCCCCTGAGGTAGTGGAAATCTGCCAGGTCCACAAGAAGTCTTAGGCAGGGAGAAGGAGGGAGGGTTTGTAAGAATGAACGGCGAGATGGAAAACAAACGTAGAACGTTGCGGTGAGAACATAACTTCTTTATGTTATGTTGTCCTATCTCGCCTTCATTCTTACAATGATGGGACAGCGTCCCTACCACCTTTATCCTGGGTGGCTCACTGGAGCATACCTTACAGCACCCATGGAACCAAAGGATACCCTGTCCCTGGAGGCCAAATCCACTTTGTAATGAGTAATAAAAATATGTGGAGTAGACCACATAGCTGCTGCACAAATGCCTATAGGAATTCTAGCTTGGCAAGCAGATGATGTAGCCTATGCTCTAGTGGAAGGAGCCTTTACTTTGAAAGATAGATCCTTGTTATTAGGATTTGTAGATTTGCATCAGAAAAGGATACAAATAATTGGTCAGATTTTCTGAAGTCTTTGGTTCTATGTAAATAGAATACGAGTGGTCCGTGCACATCCAGTTGGTGTAATTTGTACTCTGCCTTGTTGCTATGTTGAGGAAAAAATATTGTGAGTTCTATGGATTAGTTTATATTGTTTGGAGAAGCAACTTTTGGTAAAAAGGAGGGGTTAGTGAGTAAGGATAACTTGTCCTTGTGAAAAATCAAATATGGTGGTTTAACAGAAAAAACTTGCAATTCTGACACCCGTCTAACAGAAGTTATAGCCACTAGAAATAAGGTCTTCCATGAAAGGAACTTGGGTCTGAAGATGAAGAAGGCTCAAAGGGAGGTAAAGTGAGATGGGACAAAACTAAATTTAGATCCCAGGGAGAAAGGGGTTCCTTAAAGGGAGGTCTTAGTAAGGAAGCACCTTTTAAGAAGGTTATACACAACCTGTGTGACATTAAGTTTCAAGTATCACCCATATGAAAATTTGAAACTGCAGCAAGTTGAACTTTGATGGTAGCTACAGCTGAGCCTTGTTGGAACAGTTCCGCCAGAAGTTCCAAAATGGATGAATAGGTGCAGAGAAAGGATCAATGTTCTTATCTTGAGCCCACAGGGAAAACCTCTTCCATTTGCTAGAATAAAGCTTTCTAGTAGAAGCTTTATGGGAGGACATTAAAATGTTTTACAGTAGGAATGAAATTGCGAAGCTTGACTAAATTGGGAAGTGGAGCAGCAAGCTGTCAATTTTAGGGTGTGGCGAGAAGGATGAAGCTCTCCCGACATATGAGTCAGCAGATCTGGTGCTGGGTCCAGGATCCAAGCCTTCTCCTGAAGGTGGGGCCACAGGAAGGGGAACCAAACTTGACGAGGCCAGTAAGGGGCAATGAGAATTATCCTGCTTCCAGAGCTTTGAGCTTTCTGAATTACACTGGGTATGAGAGGAAATGTAGGAAAGGCATATAGAAGTCCCGAGGGCAATCGTAAACCAAAGCGTCTCGGCGTCTCCCCCAGAGGAGGAACTAGGGTAAAGTAGTTGCTGCACTTGGCATTCATGGGAGTGGCAAAGGAGATCACAGCAAGGCTGTCCCCATGTTTGGGAAATCATTTCCGCTACATTGTGATTGAGAGACCACTCATGAGGCATTAGAATTGCTCTGCTCAGCTTGTCCGCTATCACGTTGGACTTCCCCGGAATGTGCGTTGCGATTAGAAAGCACTGGAAGAAACTGCCCATTGCCATACTCTTAGTGCTTCTCGACACAGGGGGTAGGATCTGGTTCCCCCTTGCTTGTTTATGTACCAAAACACAGACATGTTGTCTGATTGGATCGCAAGTCCCTAGAGGGAGAGAGTCTTTAAGTGATTGCAACGCAAGAAGCACTGCTCTCATCTCTAGAATACTTCTATGCAAATGAGCCTCATGATCTTGTCATGTACCTTGGACTGTTATTCCCAGATAATGCTTCCCCTCACCCTGTTTGGGAAGTGTCCGTGGTCACTGTAGCTATTGGCTGAAGTGGAACAAAGGGTCTGCCTATTGTCACGAGTGGAGTGCATCCACCATCTCAAGTCGTTCTTGCAAGATTCCGTTATCCTGATCAGATGAGACATTGGAAGCTCTTGAAGAGACCATTGGGAGAATAATAGCCATTGAAGTATCCTCATTTGCATTCTGGCAAGAAAAACTAGTGTAATCGTGGAGGCCATTGCTCCTAATAAGCATAGAATTACTTTTGCTTCCACTTTGTCCATGAGAAGGATGTGAAGGATTTGATATCTGACAGCTACGATTCTTTCTGCTGGAAGACATGCTATCATCAATGATGTGTCAAGATCTGCGCTTATGAATGTAATACGGTGAGAGGGCAACAAGGCAGATTTTTGCAAATTTACTGTAATGCCCAAATGATTGCAGATGTCTACCATTAGATTCCTGGCTGTAGGAGCAGATGCTTGGTGGAGGCAGACAGGAGCCAGTCGTCTAGATAGGGAAACACACGGCATCCTAGTCATCTCAGGTGAGCCGTGACTACTGCCATACATTTGGTGAACACTCTGGGGGACTGTAGTGAGACCAAAGGGTAGAGCTCTGAACTGATAATGGCTGGCTCCCAGCTGGAAGCGTAAGTACCTTCATGATGTCCTGTCCATCTTTATGTGGTAGTAACCATTTTGAAGGTCTAATCGAGCACATTCAATGGTCTTCCCCTAAAAAGGGAAGTATAGACTGCAGTGTCACCATTCGGAACTCTGACTTTTTGACAGATTCGTTTAACTTGCTTAGGTCCAATATGGGTCTCCAGTCTCCTGTTCTTTTTGGCACTAAAAATAATCTTGAGTAAGTTCCGAATCCTATTTTGTCTGCGGGGACTTCTTGGATGACTCTTTTTTTGGAGCAACTTTTGAACCTCTATAGTTTCTTGTTCCCTTAGATTGGGTGGAACATCCAGGAGTGTTTTGGTCTTCGGGACAGGTAAGCAAAAGGGGATGGCGTATCCTCTGGATATTATGTTTTAGTACCCATTTGTCATTTGTGATACTTTGCCAGGCTTCTGGGTACATCAATAAACGTCCCCCAATTGCCTCCAGAGTGGAGCAGTCGAGCCTCCTTTCAGGAACACTGACAACGGCGTCTGCGAAAAGACTCACGGTTGCCCTGGTTTTGCGGACCCCCTCTGCCTCTGGGGCTGCATCTACTGTTATTACCTCCCCCTCTGCCCCTGGGGAAGGTATCACCCAGTGTGACTTGGAAAAATCTCTGGGATCTTTTGAACCACATCTTACCGCTCTTCTGACCTTTGGAATATGGTCATGAAGGTATGGAAAAACGTACTCCCAACGGCAGAGAGAGTTTTTCCTTCCTGCTCGCATCGGATTAGAGTGTCTTACTTTGGGTCCAAAGAGTGAGGAGCCATCAAAAGGGGCATTAGTAAAGGTAGACTTAAAGGGCTCTGCAAAATTACACAAGTGCATCCAGGAGTGTATCCTTAGGGAAACTCCAGAACCCGCTGCCCTGATCGCTCCATCTGCTGCGTATGATTGACAGCTGGGATGAGACCTTCTCATTCACCCCAGCAGCTGCTGAACCTTGTAGAGTATCTCCTAGCTCTTTCAGGAGATCTCTTTGTAGCCTCGTAAAATGGGATAAGTAATTCAGCGATCGCAAAAAAAAAGGTCGCTGAAGAAAAGATACGCTTCTTTTATCTAACCACCGTTCTTGAATCTTTATTCGGAGGATGAACAGATGAGGAAATCTCTGCAAGTTCCTTTTCGGTGGCTGCTGCCACCACATCGTCTACAGGTATTCCCTTTAAAAATTCTTTGCCCAGAGGTGCTAACAAAAATATGTTTGGCCTCCAAGGGACCGGTTTCAAAGCATCAGGTGATACCCATGGCTTTTGACTAACCAGACCCATTAGTTCATCTAAAGGAGGGAACACCCAGGAGGATGAAGTTTGAGACCCAAAAGCCTTCAAGTACACTGACTCCTCATCAGAAGGGGTAGTGGTCTGCCAGCCGCCTCTTTGCTTAAGGATCTCCAGAATATCTGCGAATAAGATATCATCAGAGCATGACTTTGTGGACCCTTCCGACTCATTGAGGTCAGTGTATGAAGTAATGGACTCATCTGGGGAGTCAACATGCTTCCTCTTGCAGGATCTCTTCCGAGGTGGCTCCTCAGAAGGATATTCTGGGGAGGCCTCGAATGAAAGGGGTTCAACCAAAGGGAGATCCTGAGGCACTGGGTCTCTGCTGTCTTGAGGAATGGCTGGTGCTGAGACAGTAGCCGGTGCCTTGGGGGGGGAAGAGTACTGGTAACCCTCTGTGGTGCTGAATGGGAAGAACACACACTCCTCATCAGCTCAAAGGCGGATCCCGCCGGCTCCGAAGACCCCCCATCTCAGAGGAGACAGAGGGAAGCAACGGAGCCAACGAGATCGGACCAGAGGCTGATGTAGGAGCAGAGCTAACCCGAGCAGACGCTCCAAGGGGTAAGCTCGGCACGAAGATCAGGGCCGAGAATCTTGGCTCCCAGACCCACTGGACGGCGCAGAGAGAGTCGGAGCAGAAGTCGGCTCCATGGTGACCAAAGGGAGTTCCGGAACTGACAAATACACAGAAGGTGGCACCGAGCACTCTGGCTCCGAAGGACCAGCTTGGCTCTGAGGAGGAACAATAGTGGGCACAGTAGGCTCCGAAACCAAATGGGTAGGAGCCGAGAACAATTTAGTCAGCACTGGCGACTTAGGGAGTCTGCGCACCACCCATTCCACGTCCTCATCACATAAGCTTCTTGTAGACCTGGAAAATAATGAAAGAGATGGAGCCCCATGGAGGATAGGCGATCTCAAGGTCAGAGAAACTGGTGAAATTTCAATGGACCGGCTCCGAGCAGAGGTATCTTGCGGCTCCCAAAGGCTTTGGAGCTGAAGAACCAGACCTGTCAACCATAAGAACGTCCGACGGCTCCGAAGACTGTGGAGCCGAGGAAGTAGTGGCCTTAGCAATTTTAGGTAGTTTGACTGGCAGTTCCGAATGAGCCGATGCAGATGGAAAGTGCCTTTTGTGAGATTTTTCATTTTTAGAAGGAGATGAAGAAGAAGAGGAAGAGCTGTGAATGGCCTCTTCAAAGGAAGATTTTAAAAGCCTTTAAGAATCAACTTGTTTCTTCTCTCCTGAAGAACTCTGGCACTAAACAAATGACAGAAGGTACAGTCCTCCTGGAGATGGATAGTACCAAGGCAACAGACACAAACAATATGTCCATCAGTGATAGACATCTTTTGCAAGCATTTGACATTTTTTGAAACCCGAAGGGTTATGTTCTCTTTCTTTCTGTTCTTTAGACATTTTGACACCAACAAAGGAAGACTATTGCTACCAAAATAATACAAGTAAGAAAGACTAGAGAAGAAAACTAGAACCTCTAACTTAAAT
The DNA here is from genome assembly GCF_019279795.1 of Protopterus annectens. Taxonomy (NCBI): domain Eukaryota; kingdom Metazoa; phylum Chordata; order Ceratodontiformes; family Protopteridae; genus Protopterus; species Protopterus annectens. Next base: position 305,092,308 of record NC_056733.1, on the reverse strand, counting down.
GGCTCTGATTTTCAAACACAAACTATTAAACAGGACAAGCCCTAACTAAAACGGGCGCATAGCTCTCTAATTTAAATGAGCTATGAAGACACAACAAACAACAACCACTACAGGGATACCAAGGCCTATAAAGCAATGGCAAAAGCCGTGCCCGAGGAAAAATTCTCTCTAATGAGGTAAAAACAGCAAAGAAAAGCCAATGAATACAATCTATTGGTGATAGAACTGTATATCAGCAAAATTATTTAGATTTGACAAGAAATAAGAAAAATGTTCCACAACTTAGCCACAGCCAAAATGAGCACATCCAACCTCGTAAAGTGACAAACGAGATCTGGGGAATTGCACCACTGCATTGTGGGATACCTACTTGCCACAAGCCAAGTTTGAGATCTTCAGCTAAGTATTCGGCCGAGTCAGAGCAGAGGATCGGCTCCAAACCCATCATTGTAAGAATAAAGGCGAGATAGGACAACATAACATCATTTGTTTAGTTTGCCCTATACAATATTTATTACAACTACACTTAATTGCATAAATCACCCCTTTCAGTAGTACAATGATATTCCCCTACCATTTGAAATCTAATATTATTAATTTTTGGAAAGGTTTGTACTCTGTAATGACACCTTGTAAAACTACCACATGGTGTAGTACAGGGAGATATGAGATAGTGACTATGAGAAATTTGTTGTTGTACAAAGAAACATGTTTTATTTTAAAGTATGGGACTTTGATTCCACAGGGTCTGAACACAGACTGCTGTTGGAAATGTGTTATTTAAATCTGTTTGATATGTATCTTTAAACAGAATTAATTTTAGAATGATGTAATTATGTAATGGTTATATTAATTAATTGTTTAATTGGCAACTGTGGGGTATAAAGGATTTTTTTTTTTATGATGAATGTACTCCTTGAAGGCTTATGTGAAGCCGAGGCGTCAGAGTGTTATTTCATGTTTGTGCCATTGTTTTGAGCTACTTGCTGCTTACTACTAAATTGTTCTTGACCATACCTGGATGTTCGTTGTGCTTAAAACGTGGACTTCTGTTGCTTGGAGATTAAATAAGGAGTTACTCAGCAAGCAAGTCAAAGCCCTTAAGAGTGTCCTGGCAAAGCCAGTACACTTGCAAGAGATCTAGTCATAGGTGACTCTACAGATGCATCACTCATCAGGCAGAACAAGGAAAGAGTAATGGTAAGCTGGATATTGAGTGCCAGTATTTGACATGTCACAAGAGTCCTCAAAAGTCTCTCCACCCTGGTACACATGCAACAGGACTGCTGTGCACATGACAATGAATGGCTTAACACACATTCTTGGATTAAATGAAGAGACAAAGGAACTCTATGAATGTATATGCAGGGCTGGTAAGAAAAACAGTCTTTGGCAGCCTAGTTTCCCAAACATTAAGCCACAGAAGACATAAAAGATAATGGACTTCAACTGGCTAAGTTATTGGCGTCATTCAAAGGGGGTTCAATATGCGTCAGCCTGGGAAGGAAATTACTAACAGTTCAACCTGCTTTGCAGGATTGGCCTGCAGCTCCCTCCTCAAGGCTTCTGTATATTGGCAAAAACAGGGTCTACTCCCATAGTGCCCTTTTAGGCAAAGTCAGTCTTCTCAATCTACCAACACAGTCAAACAAGATAAAGTACATAAATGTAATGCTGTCAGTACTAGAAGCCTAAATAAGCTGCACTCACATCAAGCATTTCTGACCACAAAAAATACTGACATCTGCATTGCTGTAGTGGCAAGACCCCTCCATACCAGATTTCAGTGCCTACCACTCATTCAGATTCACCTGTGGGAATGAAAGTTACAGGAGTTGTGTCCATATTCGTATGTCTGATCACATCTAGACTAATAAGGCAAGACAATAATCTCAAGCTCCTCCATATCTACGTCACTATTACTAAGATTCCTTTCCATAACATAGAAAAAAACAGAATCTCCTCTGTATGACATCCATAACCCTTGAGACATAAAACAAAACAAGAGTTCCTCCATAATTAGCCAAACACTTCTCCTTGAAGATTTCAACTACCCATCTATAAACTCAGAAACTTACACTGCCACATAAAAATATGCATAATGCTACCTAGATTTCATAAACGCAACCTGCTTACACCAATTATTTCATCTCCTAACTAGGGGGTCAAAATATTGTATCCAGTCCTCACAAATATGACCACTCTGTGCACCAAGCCTATAGTTATCTTGTCACTGATGAAAATAAGACCACCACTCAGTAACACTTAGTAAGTGTGTGAAACTAAGTCCACCCCTTAACTCTACTGTTTAAGGACTATTGAAAGGCAAATCATCTGCAGCTACATGATGACCTGATAAGGTTTAAGAATCCCTCTACTCATGTTGATCCAGAAGCATACACAGCTGCTTCCACAGACCATTTCTATTTGTATCCCACAGCTTGCATTGAGGTACAGGAACCCATTTGAGACAAGTGCAATTCTAAATTTAGTAACAAACCACTATGTTGGGTTTCTAGCATAAAGAATCTATGAAAAAAACAAAAAAGTAACTAAGTTTCCAAAACAACAACATGAATACCTCAAGTTTCAAAAATGAATGTATAAAGAGCAAAGTAGCAAACTTACATTCTACAAGACAAAGAAAAATCCCCAACTCTAAAACAAGACAATCAGAGAGCCTTTTTCCAACTACATTAGAAAACTTAGAAGCAATACCCAGCACTGCAATGAAATGATATAAAAACAGCAGCACATATTCAGCCTCTAAGGACATATACCTGTGGACACATTTAATTTGTTAGCCCCCTCCCCCCATTACACCCCAAACTTTCCTCTACATACCATAATGTCTGTCCCTCCTCTTCAAGTCAGACATCGAGGGCAGTCTCCAAAGCAAAGACTGTGCTCTAAGGGTCCGGACATTGTGCTAGGCTGTCTTCTTGTCAGCATCATATATAGTGCCTCTGACTCACTGCTCAGTTTCTTTAACCTCAGCCTCTCAAATGTACCACAGATGTGGAGAACAGCTGCAGTCATCACACTACACAAGGGGAGGCCATCCACTGACACCAGCAACTACAGACCAATAAGTTGTCATTTACCAAGCCAATGGAATTAATTATGGAACTTGTAAACAATGACACTGGCTGTCTACACAATCCTTGGACCCAAGCCAGTTTGGGTCTGTAAAAGGTTATTCCTGTCTCCAAAACTTATGAGGCTCCTTTGAAAAAGGTCAACAAAGCCTTTGGAAAAAGCAACTTGGTGCACACTGCTTACTTTGACCTGGCAAAGGCCTCTTGACCCCACACTACATACTGGCATTAATTGCGAAACTAATCAAAATAAAAGATAAACCCTTACATATTCCAATGGATAGCAAACTGTCTCACTGACGGCACCCAATGATCATAATAGGAAATACTATGCTACCTAAAAAGGCTCATTATTATTTGAGTCCCTCATCGATCTGTTCTTGGGCCACTTCTGTTTGACATTAAATTCTCTGATGTCAAAGACACATCAAGGGTCTGTGGATGACCAAGTTTGCAGAGGATTGTAAACCTGGAGCTATCAACAACTGTTCAGTGGCCTCCCAACCTCCAAGGCAAACTAACACATACAAACAAATGGTACCAGGGCCATGGCCAAAATCGAAGTGCCAAAAATCCAGCATTATATTCTTAGGAAAACATGAGCACCTACGCACCTGTAACACAGATGGCACCCCCTCTGAAAAATGGACAGTCATTATGGGCCTAGGAGCTTTTGCAGACCATGAACCATCCTTTGACCACAATTACCTATGGTTGTCAGGAAATCCTAGCTAGGCCAGTTGAAAACTAAGGATATACAACCCTCAGTATTAGTCACTAAATCAAACCCATAACCGAATATAACTGCCCCTTCCAGTGTATAGCTGTCCAGATATAGGACTCCGTTTGAAAAAATAAATAAATAGCAAACAAATAATTATGGGCATGGAATCTAATTGCTATGCAGACCACCTTAAAGATCCATTTAATTTTTTTATCAACTTAACACATACTCTTAAAGAATGATCTCCGGTTCAGCTACAAAGCCTCCATAGACCAGGTCCTCTTTGACCGCCTACATATTTGCAAAAAACACTATAAATATCTGCCCAAAAGAATTAAGCATTCACTACAACAAAAAACAAAACAGTTGGCAGGACAGATACCTTCCTCAAAAATCTCTCCTTTGAAACAAACTTCCCCATTAATTTAAGAAAAGCAGCTCCTTTAACATCTCCATAACAGAATGCAGAGGAATGGATGGGAAACCATAAACTCACCCCAGAACTGCCCCTTTCTATACCTCATAGAAAAGACGAGCAGATCATAAAATCTGCTCTTGATAAGAGGTAAGCAGTCAATGGGAATTTAGTAGCAAGACATCAAATGATCAAACTGATCAACAGACAAGTAAGAACCTAAGAACCTGTGTGGCTTAAGTTCTGTAACCTCAGATATGCGGATACTTCAGAGTAAGAGATTAAACAATTAGCAGATATGTCAATCTGCACCTACATTCTCAGTGGAACACCAGTTTTGATAATTAAAACTGGTAGCCTATGGCAGCCATTATTTTTATTACACAGAGACAAGGGAATCTGATATGGAGTAAAATGTAACACGGACAACAATTTAGCATGCAGCTGAAAGATGGATAACTGCAACATTTCTATATAGTTACTTTATATTTTACAATGGTAAGTACAGTAAATTGTGAGAGTCCTAAGGGTATGCAACATCAAGAAGGTAAGAACATGGAAAGTGAGCAAAAACAGCCAAAACTGTTTTATGAAATCACTTTTTTCAGTTAAGTTTCAATTTTAATCATGCTATGGAAAAAAGAATGCTTACAGGAAATGCAACACAATGGGTACCCATCATTCTTCAGTACTTGTGTAACACTACCTGCACACTACCCTAACTGAACAGAAAAACAGAAAATCTTAACCTTGACAGTTACTTTATTAATCTGCCAACTCTCTTGTTTATGTTTGACATCGTAGTAGACAAGGTTAAAACTACAAAGAGCTGGGGGGTGGGGTAGCTCACCAGCACTCCACAGCTGTACTAAACACAGACCATCACAAAACCACTGATGAAAGGAATGCTCGTTTTTAAAAAACTGCAAAAAGAGAAATCCGTGGTATCCCTCGAAGGCTCAGAAAAACCCAGTATGCAACCTATACTGGGTCCTAAACTTTTCAGTGTGAAGGGTGTGATGTTCACTTCATAAATTATGTTATGCACTTAGCTCACTTAAAAGCTGAACTGTAAAATATAACTGTATAATACGTTCTATAAAATAAATAAAAATAGTAGGTAGTCCCCAGTTAAGTTAAAAATGGAATATCCTTATCCTTTACTGAAACATGCAAACAAGTGATCCTAGTTGAGTGAGTACTTGTTTTTACTTGATGGCCAAGTATTCTCCTCTCCACAGGCTTTATATGCTAGTGAGCAAGAAAGAAAATGCATGTTTGTGTTTTGTGGCATGCAGGGGAGTTCAGAGTTTTATTGTCTTGCAAAAGTGCAGAAAGCAATATTTCCAGTTAAATCTGAATACAGCCCCATAATAATTTTGCTTAATGAGTAAATATTTTACAATCCTTTGTACATTACATAGAACAAAAACAAGGTGGAACACTGCTATGCTTAAAAACTTTTAATTAACCAAAAGTAAAAAATGCAGTAAACAGGATGAGCGCTTTCGGGATATACCCTTCATCAGATGTAGTTGAAACATTAAGCAAACATTTTATATATGTCAACAGCCAATCACATTCAATAGAAAACCCGCCTATTTTGTAGGACAGGTTTAATAGGTATAACTTCATTTAAGCCTGGCTTCCTGTTGGCCATTAGGTCAACAATCCATCTGGTTTCTGCCAATTCTGTTTTTAACTTAATATCACCCCCCCTACTGTTCATTCTTACATTAACAATGGCCCAAAATTTAAAGGTGTGTGTAGGAAACTCTTTTACATGCCTGCATAATGCATTTCTTTCGTCTCCATTCCTAATACTGGAAAGGTGTTGCAGGATTCTCACCTTTAGCATGTTATTTGTCTTCCCAACATAAAAACAGGGGCAATGACAGCATTCGGCTAAATAAACTATATCAGTGGTACGACAGGTGGCCTTACCCTTAAAAAAGAATGTTTTATTTGTAACTGGATGTCTGAATTGTGTATCTTTATTAATATTAGGACAGGCTTTACAAAGTCCACAAGGTGTTGTCCCTGTACTATGCAGAGCCTGATGCTTATAAGTGTTAACAGATTTTTCTATACATAAGAGATATTTTAGATTTTTATTCCTTCTATATTTGAAGGTAGGATAAGGGCCCACAATATCTTTCAGACTATAGTCACTTGTAAGAATATTCCAATTCTTACGCACTATATTGCAGGCATCTCTTATGTTACTACAATAAGTAAACATCAGTTGCGGCCCCATGTGTTGATTGCTCTTGTCTATATTACTTTCAGCATTCTTAGCTGGCTTTATCCATGGTTTATGTGTATTATGTCTTAAGCCTTTATTTTTATCTATAACCTTATCCACCATTTCAGACTTATAACCCCTGTTTTTAAAACAATCTTTAAGGTTGTCAATTTCTTCTTCAAAGAATGTATCTTCCATACAAATCCTTGAAGCCCTACTGACTTGCCCTTGTACAACGTTGGGATGTGTATATCTCGGGTGCATACTATCAAAAGGTAGAAGGGTGTTCTTCCAACACTCTTTCCTAAAAAGTTTTGAATTAAAACCTAGCTTATCTTGTCCTACCCTAACATCTAAAAAGTCTATGGAGTCATATGAGTGTTTAACCGTGAACCTAAAAAATGCTGTAGTTGAGTGTAAAAAATCCACAAATTCTCCTAACTTTGACTCAGATCCGTCCCATAAAAGAAAAACATCATCTACAAACCGTAGATAAAGTTTTATATATTTTTTCCAGGCTTCATTATTTAAAACAAAGGTATTTTCCCAATGTGAGAGTACCAAGTTGGCATAAGTGTTGGCGCAGGGGGTGCCCATGGCTACCCCCTGCACCTGTCTATATAATGAACTAGCTCCCATAAAGACATTATTCTCTAAAACCAAAGTTAACATGGTCTTAACTAAAACAATCTTCTCTTTATTTGCTCCAAGTTTTTCCAAAAGTTCACCGATAGTATAAATACCATAGTCATTATTGATCACCGTGAATAAATTTTGTACATCCATTGTGACCATTAATAATTTAACAGAACCCACATTGTTGTTCATTTCTCCCAAGGACATTAAAAAATGTCCCGTGTCTTTTAAAATGTTGTCCATTAGACTCAAGTAAGGTTTAAGGGTATATTCAATCCAAATTGAAATGTTCTCAGTGACCCATCCCCTGCCAGAAACAATTGGTCGTAGGGGTGGGTCACTGAGAGATTTGTGAATCGTGGGAAGTGCTTTAAATAAAGGGGTAACAGGCTTTGCTACCAAGACAAAATTATATATCTCTTCAGATATGAGCATATCATTCAACAATTTTTGTAAGCAAAACAGTACTCTTATCAATAACCTGTCTTACACCTAACGGATTAATCTGAGTGTAGGTGTTATTATCCTGTAGTAAATCTTTTAACTTTTCATTATATCTAACGGTATCCAATAAAACCACTGCTCCTCCTTTGTCTGCCTTTTTTATAATAATATCTTTATTCTCACTAAGTCCTTTAAGGGCTGCCCTCTGCTTAAAGGTTAAATTATAAAATTTGCTAAATTCACCTTCTTCATAATATTGAATGAAGTCTTGCTCACAAGCATTAATAAATAAATGTAATGCTGGTGTCAAAGGAGGAATATATCCACTAGTTTTTTTAAGGGTGAAAACATCCATATTATTATTACCAAATAACAGTTTTAAAGCAACGCTTCTACAAAAAAGCATGACATCCATTACCATGTCATTATATGTTCCACATTTGCCTGGAATAAAAGTTAGCCCTTTATTAAGGACAGCAAGCTCATCTTCATTCAAAACATAAGATGATAGATTAAAAACAATGCCATTAGAATTACCAGTAGTCAATGTAAAGTCCTCCTCCTTTTGTCTGCCCCTCTGTCCTCGCTCAGGGACCTTTTCCAGGAGCCTTTCTTTTTTACTGGTGCTGGTAAAAGATCCAGAAAATTCTGTCTTTCCATGCGATTTTTAGGTCGTGCTCCCAACCCATTATCATTATGACTTTGCAGACCTCCAGTATCACCTGTGGAAACGCCATTAGCTTTTCCAGAGTCAGCAGCCACAGTGCTATTTTCTTTCAAAACAGAAGCCGTTTGCATGGAACAGCTACCAACAGCTGTTCTATTTCCAACGACAGGGTCAGCGGTAATAACTTCCCCTTCCATATGCGCAGGGCAGCTTACTGTTAAAAGAGCCGTATTCGTTCCTATTACACTCTCCTCGACGAACGAAATCTCCTGCTCTTGATCGGGCGTGTGAAACGAACTACTACATGTAACAGGCGTCCCAGCATTCACGCTCCCCTTCCTGTTCCTCCCTTCTGGTAAACGATCTGTCATCACGACGTTAGCGCTGCCCCTCCGGTTCTTCCCTTCTGAAGAGAAATCAGCCCATCTCTTACCAGTAAGGCCAGAAGACTTAGGTGCATTTGTCTTCGGCCAAACGAAGATGTTTCCGTTGGAAAAATCTTCAAAGTCTCTGTACAGTTTACTCATTTTCTGTTTTTTTATTTTGTCATTATTTTCAGCAAATGACACATACAGTGCTTCTAAGCGTTCAACGCTTCTTGCATCAGTAAATTCAGACTCACATTTTGCAAAACAGTCACATCTTTTTTCAAAACCTCTAGTTCAGGAGTAAAGAACTCATTAAGGAGTTCCATATACTTAAAACTTGTACTGATATTCAATGTCTGCCATTTTGCCAAAAGTTCCGGGTGGCGGTCTCCTTGTGCAGGCATGCAAAGGATCCTCATCCCCCTCGGAACTATTCCATAGTCAATACAGGCTTCAAGATGATAAAATTGCCATTGGAGCCGCTGTAGTTTACTTACTTTGTAATTCAAGTCTCGTGTCATTTCCTCAAAACTTTTATCCATGGCTACCGGTTTCAGACGTTCCCTGGAACCGGAGCTCTGCATTGCAAATCCTAAGTTTAGGAAAGGATTTTCCTTATTGAAAAGTCTTTTAGAGCTCCATACGCTGTTTTCACAGGTTTCCTCTCTTCCAGCAGAAAGGGAGCTGTTTTCAATATTCAGGTTCAATTCCATAGCATGCACAGCACTATATATCACTAGAGAAACTAACAGTCAGAAAATCTAGTGCTGTGCTAAAGTCCACCAAAGCAGCAAACTGGTAATCCAAAGAACAAAAACAAGGTGGAACACTGCTATGCTTAAAAACTTTTAATTAACCAAAAGTAAAAAATGCAGTAAACAGGATGAGCGCTTTCGGGATATACCCTTCATCAGATGTAGTTGAAACATTAAGCAAACATTTTATATATGTCAACAGCCAATCACATTCAATAGAAAACCCGCCTATTTTGTAGGACAGGTTTAATAGGTATAACTTCATTTAAGCCTGGCTTCCTGTTGGCCATTAGGTCAACAATCCATCTGGTTTCTGCCAATTCTGTTTTTAACTTAATATCACCCCCCCTACTGTTCAATCTTACAAGAACAATGGCCCGAAATTTAAAGGTGTGTGTAGGAAACTCTTTTACATGCCTGTATAATGCATTTCTTTCGTCTCCATTCCTAATACTGGAAAGGTGTTGCAGGATTCTCACCTTTAGCATGTTATTTGTCTTCCCAACATAAAAGAAAGAGTGTTGGAAGAACACCCTTCTATCTTTTGATAGTATGCACCCGAGATATACACATCCCAACGTTGCACAAGGGCAAGTCAGTAGGGCTTCAAGGATTTGTATGGAAGATACATTCTTTGAAGAAGAAATTGACAACCTTAAAGATTGTTTTAAAAACAGGGGTTATAAGTCTGAAATGGTGGATAAGGTTATAGATAAAAATAAAGGCTTAAGACATAATACACATAAACCATGGATAAAGCCAGCTAAGAATGCTGAAAGTAATATAGACAAGAGCAATCGACACATGGGGCCGCAACTGATGTTTACTTATTGTAGTAACATAAGAGATGCCTGCAATATAGTGTGTAAGAATTGGAATATTCTTACAAGTGACTATAGTCTGAAAGATATTGTGGGCCCTTATCCTACCTTCAAATATAGAAGGAATAAAAATCTAAAAGATCTCTTATGTATAGAAAAATCTGTTAACACTTATAAGCATCAGGCTCTGCATAGTACAGGGACAACACCTTGTGGACTTTGTAAAGCCTGTCCTAATATTAATAAAGATACACAATTCAGACATCCAGTTACAAATAAAACATTCAAGGGTAAGGCCACCTGTCGTACCAATGATATAGTTTATTTAGCCGAATGCTGTCATTGCCCCTGTTTTTATGTTGGGAAGACAAATAACATGCTAAAGGTGAGAATCCTGCAACACCTTTCCAGTATTAGGAATGGAGACGAAAGAAATGCATTATGCAGGCATGTAAAAGAGTTTCCTACACACACCTTTAAATTTCGGGCCATTGTTAATGTAAGATTGAACAGTAGGGGGGGTGATATTAAGTTAAAAACAGAATTGGCAGAAACCAGATGGATTGTTGACCTAATGGCCAACACGAAGCCAGGCTTAAATGAAGTTATACCTATTAAACCTGTCCTACAAAATAGGCGGGTTTTCTATTGAATGTGATTGGCTGTTGACATATATAAAATGTTTGCTTAATGTTTCAACTACATCTGATGAAGGGTATATCCCGAAAGCGCTCATCCTGTTTACTGCATTTTTTACTTTTGGTTAATTAAAAGTTTTTAAGCATAGCAGTGTTCCACCTTGTTTTTGTTCTTTGGATTACCAGTTTGCTGCTTTGGTGGACTTTAGCACAGCACTAGATTTTCTGACTGTTAGTTTGTACATTACAGTAAAGCAGGAGATTTGAAAATGAAAAATTGCATAAATGTAATGTAAATGTATCACGCCAGAACAAGGTTCAAGAAAGCAATAGGTCAAAAAAGCCTTCTCTAATATGGGCTCAGCCATACGGAACAACTTTACCAGTGAAGTAAAATGGAATCAAATTCTAAAATTCTTTCAAAGCTGCTATTATAAACCACTTACCGAAGAGAGAGACTGTACATGTTTTCTTAATGCAGGTTAAAAGTGCATAATTTTAAATCACCAATTACATATGCAATTAATAAGCTATTTTGTGTTAATAATGTATTATTTTGGGTCAATGTATTTGTAGTCCATGGATCGCCACGATTACACTAAAAAATTGGTTAAATACTATCCCAGTTACGCACTTATCTACCACAAGACCAGACTGCAAAAGCACTTTCAAAGGTGTGTAACTTTTAGTTATGTACTCACCATAACTTCAGATGTTTGGGATCCATCTCGCCTACATTCTGACTGATGGGTTCGGAGCCGATCCCTCGGCTCCGACTCGGCACGCTTATGCCAAAGAGCGAAGTCTCTTATTGGCTGAGCTTACTATATCCCAGGATGCACCACTACCAGTCCCCCAGATCTAGTTTGTCCGCATACATGCACACATGCACGCCCTGCTTATATAACATCGTCAGATGAAACAAGATAAAACAGTAGAACTCAAAACCGTTCAATCTCTTCTGATCTCCAAGGCAGGGGGAAGGAGGGTGGGTATTAGGAATGTAGGCGAGATGGATCCCAAACATCTGAAGTTATGGTGAGTACATAACTAAAAGATGTTATGTGATCCTATCTCGCCTACATTCTGACTGATGGGACAGCGTCCCTAGCACCTGAATCCTGGGTGGCTCACTGGAAAACACTCCTGAGTACCGTGGAACCAAATGATGCTCGCCCTTTAGATGCCACATCCAATTTATAGTGGGAAATGAAAGTGTGCGGATTTGACCAAGTAGCCGCAGCACAAATCTCCGATATAGCAAGCTTGGAATGAAAGGCTATAGAAGTCGCCATAGCTCTGGTGGAGTGAGCTTTGATAGATGTTGTAGGTTGCTTATTCGAAGAAGAATATGCCTGAGTTATACAATCTCTAATCCATTTGGAGATGGTAGCTTTTGTGATGGTTTTACCCAATTTATTGTCTGAGAAGGACACAAACAATTGGTCTGACTTACGAAATTGCTGAGTCCTGTCTAAATAGAAGCGCAATTGCCTGTGAACATCCAATTTATGGAGAGTGTATTCTGCTTCATTGGAGAATTTTGGGAAGAAAACTGGTAGCTCTAGAGATTGTTGAAGACAAAGATTAGAACAGACCTTTGGGACAAAGGATGGATTAGGCCTAAGTGATACTCTGTCCTTGTGGAAAATCAAGTACGGCGGTTTAATAGATAGGGCTTGAAGCTCTGAAACTCTTCTTGCAGAAGTAATTGCAACTAAGAAGGCAGTTTTCCAAGACAGATATTTTAACTCACATGTAGCAGCCGGTTCGAAAGGGGGAGATGTTAATGCACGAAGCACCAAATCAAGATCCCACGGAGGCGCAGGATGAAAAACTGGGGGTCTTAACAGGCCCGCACCTTTAATAAGGGTCTTGCATAATCTGCTACTCATCAATGGAGGATCCATGGATTCGTGGAATTTAGAGATAGCTGCCAGTTGGACTTTAATAGTAAAGACAGAAGATCCTTGATTAAACAGGGATGTTAAGAATTTCAAAACTTCCGGGATCGGAGCAGTGATAGGGTCTAAGCCCTTGAATTGAGCCCAGATAGCAAACTCTTCCACTTACTGAGGTACAATTTGTTAGTGGTGGGTTTGTGGGCCGAAGATAAAATTTGAATAACTTCCGGGTCTAATGTGTGACTTCTGACCAAGGTCGGAAGTGGAGGAGCCAGGCTGTCAACTTCAAGGAGTGTAGGGACTGATGCTGTTGTCCCGACTGATGGATTAAGCAGATCCGGAATTAGATCTAACGTCCAAGGATCGTCCACCGCATGTTTCTTCAGGTAGGGAAACCATACCTGACGAGGCCAGTATGGAGCAATCAGTATCATTGTGGACCCCAATTGAGAAGCTTTTTGAATGACTTTGGAGAGAAGTGGTATCGGAGGAAAGGCATAAAGTAGCCCTGTTGGCCAAGGTTGTGCTAGAGCATCCAAAGCCGCTTCCCCTTGATGTGGAGTCAAGGAGAAGAACCTTTTGCACTTCGTGTTTAGTGGCGTTGCAAATAGATCGCAGCACGGCGTTCCCCATCTCCTGAAAACCTGAGCTGCTACTGTTTCGTTTAGGGACCACTCGTGGGGAGAGAGAATTGTCCTGCTCAATTTGTCTGCCAATATATTTGATTTCCCCGGAATGTGGGTCGCTACCAAGAAACGGTTGGTAGCTACCGCCCATTCCCACACCCTCATGGCCTCTCTGCAAAGGGGGTAAGATCTGGTCCCTCCTTGTTTGTTTAGATACCAAACCACCGACATGTTGTCTGTGTGGATGGCGATGATGCCCTGAGGAAGAAACTTGTGTAAGGCCTGTAGGGACAGAAGTACAGCCCTCATCTCCAACACATTGATGTGGAGAAGAGCTTCGCCTGGAAGCCAGGAGCCCTGAACTAACATGCACAGACAATGCCCCCACCCTATCTGGGAGGCATCTGTCGTCAGGGTAACCACTGGAGAGGGAATAACAAAAGGGCTTCCTTGATTTAGATTGGATGTCTGAAGCCACCAGCGAAGGTCCCGTTTGCATGTTTCTGTAATCATGATGGGATGATTGAGGGGAAGGTCCTGAAAGGACCATTGAGTTGACAATAGCCACTGAAGAATCCTCATGTGCAATCTTGCCAGAGGAACTAGAAGAACTGTGGTAGACATTGAACCTAAAACTTGTAGGACCATCCTGGCTGGGGCTTTGGATCTTGAAATCAGAGCTTGAACTTGGCCCTGTAAAGTTTGGATCCTTTCGGTAGGAAGAAAAACGCGCATCAATTTTGAGTCTATCTCTGCTCCTATGAACCTTATGCGCTGAGAGGGCAGCAAGACAGACTTTGACCAATTGAATGTAATCCCCAGGGAAGCACCCAGGGAGATGGTGGCTTTGAGGTTGTCCATTAGTAGATGCCTGGTGGTGGCAGTCAGGAGCCAGTCGTCCAGATAGGGAAACACTTGGAATCCAAGACTTCTCAGGTGAGCAGTCACTACTGCCAAACACTTGGTGAACACCCTGGGGCTGTGGTGAGACCAAAGGGCAGTGCACAAAATTGGAAATGACTGACTCCCAGGCTGAAGCGCAGATACCTCCTGGACGCCTGATGTATCGGTATGTGATAATAGGCGTCCTTGAGGTCTATGGAGCACATCCAAACATCCTTCTCCAACAATGGGAGAATGGATTGTAACGTGACCATTCGAATTTGGATTTCGTGACGGATTGGTTCAGTCTGCTGAGATCCAAAATTGGTCTCAGGTCCCCTGTCTTTTTTGGCACTAAAAAGAACCTGGAGTAATTTCCGGATCCGATCTGGTCTGTGGGGACCGGTTGGATGACTCCTTTTCTAGCAGCTTTAAAGCTTCTGCGGCTGCAATTTCCCTTTGACTGGGTGGTGGGTCCGGGATTTTTGGACGGTGGGGGTGAACATGTGAATGGGATGGTGTAACCTCCGGCAATGATCCAAAGCACCCATCTGTCCTGAGTGATTGACTCCCAGGCTTTTAGGTGCTTGGCAACGGCACCCGACTGGCTCGAGCACCACAGCCGGGCAATCCCCCATGATGTGTGGGAGGCTGAAGGGCCACGAAAGGACTCGCGGTCTCCAGAATTGCGCGGCCCTCTGCCGCCTCTGGGACGGCGTCTCCCAGAAAAATTTCCCGCTCCTCTGCCTCTGGAAGGGGAATCTTCCTGCTGTTGAGGAAAAAACTTACGTGATTTACGGAACCACATCTTCCCCCCTCCTTTAGCCTTGGGATAAGGCCGAAAGGGAGTGGAATAACGGGCACCTACGGCAGATAAAGTTTTTCCCTCTTGCTCACAGCGGGTAAGTGTGTCCTTAACCTTAGGTCCAAACAAAGAGGACCCATCAAAGGGAGCGTCGGCGAAGGAAGACTTGAAGGCCTCCGCAAACTGACACAAGCGGAGCCAGGCTTGTCTCCGTAGAGCAACTCCTGTGCCTGCCGCTCTACCCGCCCCTTCGGCCGCATAGGAAATGAGCCTCATGGACGAGTTAGAAATTGACGTAAGGATAGCCAACTGAGAGCTAACCGACTGGGCTAGCTGCTCAGGCAGGTTACCCGAGAGGGAATCTGACAGCTCCTTGACCAGATCCCTCTGAAGCCTAGTAAAATGTGCCAAATAATTCAGAGACCTTAAAGTAAAGGCCACTGAAGTCAGGGTGCGCTTCCCGTACCTGTCCATGCTCCTAGACTCCTTATTAGGAGGATGGACGGACGTTGAAGCCTCTGCCACGTCCTGTTGTGTAGCAGATGCCACCACCATGGCATCTACAGCCACGCCTTTAGTGAGGAACTCCTTCTCGGGTGGGGCAGACAAAAATTTATTAGGACGAGAAGGGACTGGTTCCACGGTATCTGGATGTTCCCACGCCCTTCGACAAACTAAATCCAGGAGCTCGTCGAAGGGCGGAGACACCCAGGAGGCGGAGGGCTGAGCCCCAAAGGCCTTGAGGAGCACTGACTCATCAGCAGAGGGGGGTTTGGATATCCAGCCGCCTCGTTGTTTGAGGATCTCTAAGATGTCTGCAAATGAGACCTCATCCGAGGACGACTTCGGGGACCCCTCCGCATCATCAAGATCAGTGTCCGATGTAATAGACTTGGGGGAGTCCACGTGCTTCCTCTTGCACGATCTCTTCCTTGGGGGTTCCTCCGAAGACAACTCCGAAGAACCCTCAGGAGGAGGGGAACCCCCAATGGGGGTAACCTCAGGCCCAGGGGCTCCGCTGCTTACGGACAGGGGAACTGCCAAAGACCCAGTCTCCACGCCCAGGGAAGGTGCCGGTAAAGCCGGAGAGATGGCCGAAGACTTGGCCAAAGCACTCCTCATAGCTCTGAAAGCCGGACCCCCAGAATCCTGGGAGTGTCCGGCCCCCGGAGCCATGATAGTAGACGGAAGTCCCGCAGCCGAAGCACCGAGAGGGAGGCTCGGAACCGAAAGCATAGGTCCCGAAACATCACCCCCGGGTCCAGCCGAAGAAGTCTGTGTACCAAACTCGGACCCGAAGGCCCGGGTTGGAGTAAGGGTCGGAGCCGACCCTAAGATCTCCACCGGCTCCAACAACACCTGCTCCGACGGAGCCGAAGCGGTCGGAGGAGGAATAGCAATAGGATGGGCATGGGCTATCGGCTCCGAAGCCAACTGGGTCGGAGCCGAAACAAATTTTGAAAGACTGGGGACTGGAACAGTCTTTGGAGCACCCTGTCTATATCCGAATCCGACATCCTCGAAGACTTAGAGGATACTGAACGGGTTCGAGATGGCCTCTCCAACGGCCCCAAAGGGCTAGGGGACCGGCTCCGAGGCGACTCGATGACTATCGGCGCCGAAGTAATACCCACACTAGTTTCCATCGGTGCCGAGGAGGACTTCGGCGCCGAGGAGGAAGTGTCTGAGCGGGCAACCCTTGTCGGCTCCGAGACCAGTGGAGCCGTCGAAGGTGACCCGCCTCTCTATGCCCCAGCCATCGGCTCTGAAGCCAGAGGAGTCGAGACTGGTGGCATCGAGGCAGACCGTTCCACCCTCGGCTCCGAAGTCCTTGGAGCCAAAGGAGAAGCCTGTCTATGTCTTTTGGCGGCCGGATCCGACGGACTGGTCGGAGCCGATGCCTTTTTCTTTTTAGCTGGAGAAGGAGAGGATGCCAAAGCTTCTTCAAAGGAGGGTTTTATTAAGCCTTTAAGGATGAGTTTATTTTTCCTCTCCTGGAGGACCCTCGAGGAAAAAGCGTGACACACGCTGCATGACTCTTGTAAATGTTTTGCACCCAAACAATAAACACAGAGAGAGTGGTCATCTGTGATTGACATTTTAAAATTACATTTGGTGCATTTTTTGAAGCCCGAAGGCCTAGGATTTTGAGACATTATGACCAAAAATGCAGTAATTCTCTGACAGCAAGAACACACAATCCTAATTTGACTTTACTTAACTGACTCTACAAAAATCAGTTTACAACTGCCGGTTTAACAATCCGAACAACAAAAAACTCAAGGGGATCTGAAATCCCAAAGGTTTGAGTGGGGTTAACTGACCGGGAAAGGCCCTACAGATGAAGGAGGCCTGAAATCAGAAACCAACGCCCAATCACTCTACAAGTTTCACAAAAAAACCTTCAATCACTACACAAAGCACAGAGTAGCCGTTAAAACAGCTTTTTATGACAGGAAAAGCAATTTTCTGACAGAAAAAAGTAAGTAAAAATACTACTCAGCTCAGCCAGCTCGAGACCACGTCTTCGCTAGTTAGCGGCAAACGAGATCTGGGGGACTGGTAGTGGTGCATCCTGGGATATAGTAAGCTCAGCCAATAAGAGACTTCGCTCTTTGGCATAAGCGTGCCGAGTCGGAGCCGAGGGATCGGCTCCGAACCCATCAGTCAGAATGTAGGCGAGATAGGATCACATAACATCCAATATTACACACTACTAATCACAAGTACAATCCAGTATCAGAGAAGGAAAATTCCTTCGCTCTCAAATGACCCTGAATATTTTTCTTCATACATCCACAGAAGTTTACAGATGTCAGTATTTAAGTAACTCATTTAAATTAGGACAGTATTAAAAATTGTCCCAGATTTTTTTCTTCACTTGCTGTCCAACTAACAGCACTCGCCAAGGGCTTTACTGGCTTTCAAAGCTGGTAAAACACTTCAGCTTTTGTAACAGGTATTACATGGCATAGATAAGATTTCAAGCACTACAGAGTTACAAATTGGGCCTCACCAATTGTAACCACATTATTATTTGTTCTCAACATGGATGCCAAGATTCCCCTCTCAAGCTTTGTCTCAAGGTGAATTTCTTAGTATCCATGCCAACAGGGCATAATAACATGGCTACAAATCGGTGAAACCAAAATCATAACCTTCTATAAACATATTCAGCATTGCTGCTAAGTATCTGTTTGTCATCTATTGCTAATTCAAATTATTAAAGTAGTTAATCATGTTCCATCATCATTGCTGCTAATTATTTTGGTTTATTAATTATGTATTTTCCCTGGCCATGACAGAAAAAGGGTCAGCAGACCAGCTCACTTAAATTGCAAAGAAAGACATTCTTAGAAAGTAGACTCCTCTTGCACTCCGCTTTCTAACAGGGTACACAGCAGTAAGAATGTACTACAGTATGATGGGGCTGTAATATTACACACACTCCAGCTTAAACATACAGAACAGAATATAAGACAGCTGCAACGTGAGGACCGGTTATTATGGTGACATTACAGGACTGGATGCGCTGGATGTATAATGTAAAAGGGGTGTTGTAGTTAGGGGAAGCATTGAGTAAGTAAATACAAGCGGTCCACAAAAAGTTCATTACACACACACACACACACACACACACACACACACACACACACACACACACACACACACACACACACACACCTATTAAATTATAAACACGTCTATTATTCAGTTTACATCAATGTAAAGCAAACAAACATGTACCTGTAGAATATTGAGGGCACGACGCATATCCCCACTGGACAGCGTCACAATGGCTTTCATTCCATCTTCAGTAATATCAACCCTACAAGATAAATTGAGATCAAAACATGGACAGAGTGTAATACTTTTTACATTATAAAATTAGAATGAGAAGAGTTGACGGCACACCCATTGCAAGGCGTTCTGCAGTGTATATAACCAGTTAAAACAGAGTTTACACATCTGCATCTGTGGTACCCATTCAACTGCCTTTCTTGTACTTTAAAAATTAACTGCAAATCATTTTTCACTTTTTACATGTTCTAAAAGGAGGGAGTTAGAGTCTTAATGCTTAAGCTGCCACTTCCTACTCTACATATCCAGCATTCACTTGAATGGCTATTCACATGTTCTTCTCCACATACTCTGGCAGCCCATCCTCAGCACCTACCATATTTACCACATAACAGGATAGACTATGTTCTGTCTCTCTCTCGCCTTACTAAGCCCTTAACTACTATGGTAATCTTCCTCTCCACATCTTCAGACTGGACTCTGGTTTGGAGCAGTAGCCTTAGCCATCTACACAAAAGGGACAATTCAGTCATCTCAAGTCTATGCCAGTAAAGAAATCCCATATCCTACTAGTCCTGCCTACTATCCCCCCCAACACACTTCGTTCTTTGTGGTTCACCACACTTCTGAATAACAAACATGTCCCCCTCCCAAAGTTGTTTAAAGCTAGCTGGTCTTAAACCTATACAATACATCTCGCTTCCCAGTGTCCAGGTATAGGGTTTTTAAGTTTCTCTCCAGAAAAAAAAAATACCACATTCCTACCCATGCTACTAGTTTATGTTATTTTTCTCCTGGTTAAGGAGTCTCCCCTCCTTAGGTATGTTACCTCAGCTGAGTCATTCATGAAGCCTAATCCCATTCTCTTCACCTAATGCAACATCAGCTATAAATGACACTGAAAAAGGTAGAACCAAAGCCAACATGTGTGATACATCACTGCTTAAAAGCCCTTTCGGACAGTACCCCCTACCTCTCCTTGACTCATCTTAATTTCCTGTTAAACCCTACCCCAATGTTTCTGAGGTAGATCTAGCCTAGATTGGACCAAAATGCTTTACTGACGTCCAGGGTTAATCCAAGCTTGCTTCCCATTGTCCACCTTCCCCAATTACCCAGTCAGGTCTAGGGTTTATCTGACGGGCTCTTCTACCCACAAACATCATGACTGTTAATTGCCTGGAGATGGCTGTCCTACGAATAATTAGCTTTTTTCTCTGGTAATCTCTACTACTAAGCTCAGACTTTGTCTATATGTACCAGGGCTGCTCTTGCAATTGGGAAGCATTTCCAGTGTTTCGGTTATCAACCTGCCTCCCAGCCAAACAGCTGATGAGCAGTTTAGTGGAATATACTACATTTGTTTACTGAAATACTTAGCTAGTAGCCCAACTTCAATGAAGGCCAAGGGGGAAAAGCTCCAAGACACAAATTAACATACGTAGAACAGAACAAACATTTACATAAAAACGGCAAACAAAATGTATGCATGGCTCGACATTAAGACTTTCATTTACAGAGTACAGATGATAGTAGCTATATTAAATGCTAGGAAAACTACTGCATGTACTGCAAGAAAGTACTACAAGCCTGAAACTGTGTAAATACCTGTATGACCTAGGTAATCTGGTAGGAACTGGAAATTGAAGCTGATTCACACTAAAGATGGAGTAGGTGAAAATCTGCATTAAAATAATAATGTGGGTGCACGAGTGCAGTGACTTATGATAAAGTTGAGAAAGTATCCACATAGATTTGGAGGGCAGCTAATGGGATAGTAAACAGACCTGACACTCATTTAAATGGACAACTATAAAGTGAAGGAGAAGTTAGCTGGAATATTAATGTGGCTTAAGGGTACTGCAATGGAAAGGGCATATCAAAATGTAAGAAAGTGGAAGCAGAGTGGGCTAGGGTTTGGGAGGTTATAAAGAAGCTACGTTAACAGCAATCAAGGAGGTCAAATGGAACGGGAGTTGGTCAAAGGAATAAAAGGGTGCAGAAGATCCCAAGCCATGTTGGAGAAAAAAAGATAGTCAGGAAAGAAAAGTTGGCTAGTTAAGGAAGAAGTGGGGGTAGGCAGAAATATATCATTTTTACATCAGTAAGGAGGACAGAAGGGTAATGAGTGAGAAAGATGGTGTCATAAAGCTCATATTTGAGAGAAAAAAAAAACAAACCCTTTTGGCAGCAAGGAAGGATGAAGATTAGAGGCTAGGATAGGTTATTTCTAAACTGTTTGTGGTACTAGGAGATACTCAACTAGCACTAAGAGACACTATGCTCAAGCAATGCTGCTAAATTCTAGAATTCAGCTTCCCTAAACCAAGAGACAAATTCAAAGTCAGCTAGTTAACTAAACTGCTATAAAGGACACCTAGCAGTTAACTGTATCCACAACTGTAATCATGGTTTTTAATAAGTGAAATGTAGCTACTCACCTCTCCTCCGCAATGACGTACTTCAACCTTGGAATCATCAGTTCAGGAGTGAGTGGACCAAATCGGAACCTCGTACATCGAGACTGCAATGCCGGGATGATCTTTGACAAATAATTACATATCAAACAGAACCGTGTGTTCTCAGTAAACTTCTCTATCACTAGAAGAAAAAGGGGGAAAAGACTCATTTTTTAAGCAAACGAAAATTTCAAACACACCAGCATTACGTAACATATCAAGAAACAAGTGCCTCAATGATTCTGGTTTGAAAAATCTGCCCTCCAAGAGCTGGAGCTATTGTGGCTGTTCAAGGTTTTGCAGCTTTGATTATTTCGGGTCGAGCGCTCTTTTGACGTTTTGTCTTTATGACATAGACCCAGGTAATTAGGGTTCAGAATCTCCTCCTCCCACCTTCCACCACACTGTCCTACAAGTTTTTTTTTTAAACTTTGAATGGACATATTAACAGAAGCAGCAGGAAGCAGCAGGAACCAGGAGCCTGGGTGTTTCCCACTATTTATTTATTTATTTATTCATTTAATTTTGTTGTTTTGTTTTGCTGCTCGTTATAGATTTGGATTAAAATTTTCATTTTTGAAAACCAGTAGTTTATTTTTTTTTTTGTCTTAAGGCTAACAGGCCTGCAAAAGTCATGTTAATTACAAGACCCATCCTTGCGGTGAAGAAGTGGACAGCTTCCAGTCTTGCTGTGCCACTTGAATTTATGGAAAGGAACTGACCTCTCATGTGGTTCTGCTCACATTTTGCCATCTTGGGCTAGCTATGCTTTCTCCACTAGTCACATTAGTGCCTCTCAACTTCAACATATCTACTAAATATATGTTTACAAGCCAGTATCCTACCTCTCTGGTCAATTGTAAAGAGCCAAGGAACTTACTTTTGCCTCTTCACCCCCTTTCCGGTAACTAAATGCTTTACAAGGTCCTCCCTTGTTCCCTAAGGTACCTGAACATTCTTATGTCCTTCTTTCATTTGGCTAGCCATTCCATGTAGCATTTCAATGGCCTGCAAGACAAACTAACAACCGTCTGAATAGAGTCCACTTGGGTCTGCCTCTTCCTTACTTCATCCTCTTGCATGCATTGTTCTCAAGTTCAGTTCACGGTCAACAAAACCGGATATATCACCTTCCTACTACCAGATCAATTATTAGTTTTTACTCCTTGCTAGGAGTCCTGATTATTCTATGAACTAGGATCTTCACATCTTCATTGCTGCTAACTGCACACCAAACCTAACCATTTGGCAACAGAATGATGACAAACCTCATTTTAACTGCATATAATATCATTACAGTATTTAAACAAGAAATAGTTACTGTTCCTAAGCACTTGAAAAAACAGAAGAAAAATGCAACATTTTATAAATAAAAGGAGAGACAGAGCATGATGCAGCAAAATTCACTGTAAAGTGCCATTGTAAGAATAATGTATTTAAATACACCACAGTACTACTCTGCAGTATATATACTGCAAAGCCTTTAAACAGGGACTTCTAGAGTGCCCGTGGTTCATACAATCAAGTTATTACAGACCATTTCTCAACATACTTGCATGTGTGTAAACGGCCGCAATTTTTAAAAACAAGAAATAAGAAAACTGCAAAAGAAGAGAATGAATAACAGCTACCAATTCTCTTATGGAGGTGTTGCTTTTTCGGATCTCTGTAGCCCCTCAGTTAGGAAAAGCATCATTTTCAGATGTTAAATAATCACACGATCAAAATCTTCAAAAGTCCAAAGGAAGCACATACCACAAGCGCACAGACCACACAAGCGTAGCGAGTTGAGTGATGTTTAAAAAAGTGACACATGGTATGTAATTTAATACAGCACCAATAAAAACAGAAGGCAAAAATGCTTCCAATCAGGGATGATCAAGGGTCTGGTTTTAAAAAGTATCCAAATAAAGGAGCTAAATGCAGAAGAGAATGAAACAAGTACATATCCTTCTACTGCAGCGTCAGACTTGCACCATTATGTTACCAAATTTCATGCAGAGGGGAATGGATAAGGAGGACGTTTGCAGCCCCAGTTCTAACACCATCTTCTATAGTCATCAATGGGATACTCTGACACAGTTCAGCAGGTCATCCAATTTAAGACCAACAGTAATCACAGCTTTCCATCGTTAATGTTTGATTACTACTTAGAATAAATATCAGCAAGGGTAGAAATTTGCAAGGAACTAAAAGCCAACTGGACTCCTGAAGATCTGAAATACTACTTTAAATGTATTTTACAAAACGAACATTACTCTATCACAAAATTCTGAATTACTCTAAACACCCCTCTGAAGATAATTCCGGCTGGTTTATTCATAGCTATCTGCATACAAATTATAATATTTGTGTTTCGATGTGCAAGCTGCCACCACTCTAACAAAAGTTGTTAAGTCTCCTAGTTACATGGTCAGTGGTTAAGGTTTCACTTCACATCTCGAGTCTTGTGCACTGCCTCACTTTCTGGAGTTTATATGCTCTTTATATGCATGAGTTTTCTTTAAGTAACCTACCCTCCTCTGAGAAACATAAAAGATTGGCTACTCTAAATTTGTCATATAAACTGCATTTACCCTTGTCCTTGAGGGCTAGGCCATGGCTAACAAGGGTTTGGGGAGGGACCAGCACACTTACCTACTTACTTGTTTAACAATTAACTTAAAATTTATAGATGCTCCGAGGCCACAGACTCCTATGGCCAGTCACACCTTGCTAGTACTTTCCCTTAGGATGCATTTCCTTTCTCCAAGAAAGTCATACTAGTAAATCCCAGAGAGAAGTTGGAAATATCCTTTAAATAAAATACATGACTTGATAGTTAAAGGTAAGCCACACCGTTTAACTGCAGTTGACACAGAGGATTAAGGCTACGAGGTACACTGTTTGATTCTTTCAGCCTGCTTACCATG
This sequence comes from Protopterus annectens, assembly GCF_019279795.1. Lineage (NCBI taxonomy): Eukaryota > Metazoa > Chordata > Ceratodontiformes > Protopteridae > Protopterus > Protopterus annectens. The sequence goes on along the minus strand of NC_056733.1, from coordinate 305,068,108 downwards.
TGACCATGAGCAAGTCATTTAAGCAGACAGTGCTTTGTATCAATTGGGCATCTGGACTACGCTCATTAATGGTCTCCTGGACTGCATGCTTAGCAATTCCCTGGAAGCCTATGAACATCAGGGGAGGTTTATTCTATATGTTTGGGACAAGATGGGATAGAAGCTGTCCCTTGAACATGTTGATGAAGATTTAGGTCTGTGGTTCTAGTACTGGTCGAGATATTGGACTTCCAAAGTCGCATAAGATCCTGAACAATCAGGTCTCTGATGGCGCAGAAAGTGAAAGACATAGATCTCCCAAAAAAGTCCATCAGACACTGAATAAAGGGATGGAGCATCCAGCCTCTTTTGGTAACTCAAGGACATTAAGCCAATGATCTTTCTACTTGATCTTTTTCTACTTGTTAGATATGTTTAATGGGGGGGGGGGTCATAATCAACAACTGGCATGGATAGCAAATGGGCAGGCTAAAACAGGATTTCATAACAGCCACTGTTATATGATGATCAAAAGAGACAGAAGTTATCAACCCAAGAACTTAGGTTCTTGTCTAAATTTTTGTTTTAATGGTGTGTGGTCTATACAGTATAAGAATGGGAGGAGTTGTCAAGTGGGTTTGGATGTCATAGGATAATGCAACAACCTCAAGTTTGTAGTAGTCTACAGACTTTCTTTGCTAGAGTTCCTGATTCTCTACCTGGAGATCTGAAAAGTAGTATCAAGGAGGAGAGGTCCCAGCATACAGTCCTGAAGAACACAAATGGTCTCTTTATTACTTTCTGATGAGGCATCTGCAGCACACAGTGTGTGTTCTGTCAATCCACTTAGCCATCTTAACATATATGGGTCAATTATTAAAGCATTTAGCTTTTATATGATGCCAACATGAGGAATATCATCAAAAGTCTTGGCAGACCAAGACACGCAGAGTGCATATGGTCAACATCTATAGCCTCCATAACCCTTGGCTATGACTAAGGCTCACAGAAGGCAGGCTCTATCTAAAAACAATGGCACTAGAAAATGACTAAATATCACAAAAAAGGAAAGTCAATGCCAGCATTCAGTACACACAGACAGAGACACTGACACAGAGAAAGAGAGACACAGAGACAGACACACACACACACACACAAACAGACACACACACACACACAAACAGACACACACACACAGACACACACACACACACACACAAACAGACACACACACACAAACACACAAACAGACACACACACACAAACACACAAACAGACACACACAAACATACAAACAGACACACACACACACACAAACAGACACACACACACACACAAACAGACACACACACACACACACACACAAACAGACACACACACACACACACAAACAGACACACACACACACAAACAGACACACACACACACAAACAGACACACACACACACAAACAGACACACACAGACACCTCTCCAAGCAAATTTACTTTTCAAAGCCCCTAGAAATAAAGGGCCCAAAACAATATGTGCACAATCTTACCTCTTCGAAGGGCATTCTGAGCATCCTGTGTCATGGCATCAGCTTCATCCAGGATGACCAGCTTAAAACCTTTCCTTTTAATGAAGGAGAAAACAATCAGCAATTAGTTTTGTGCCATGGCTTACATATTCTCTATTTTTTCAGATGATAGTACAAATAAGAGCTTAAACTAATCCATCATACAATTTCACTTCTCCTCTACCACATACTGTGCAGCTTTATAAGTCAGTTATCGACACCTCAGCACACAAGGTACTCATTAAGTTAAGTCTGGCAGTTGGTGCAGAGGTAAGGTTGATAATGGTAACTGTTGTGGTACACAACTCGATTTCCTCAGCCTTTGTTTACTGTGTGACCTTGAGCAGGTCACTTAACCAGGCATTGCTCCCAATTCACCAGAGAAAAGGGACAGTGTGTCCAGTGGGTCTACCTAGTTAGAAAATTGCTAGATTATCAAGGTGGGCACTTTACTCAGTTTAAGGTGGTTATACAGCTTATTCTTTTAAGTTGGTTACATTTATTAGATTGTTTTATACCCCACAACATTAGACAAAGGTCTGCCCATTTATGGATTCATTCTGTCTAGACTATCAGAATGCTGGACAGCGGAGTACGTTCCCACTTAAGCACACTAAAGGTACAGTCTTTCTTATGTCCTAGCCGATGTTTTTCCTAGAGAGTCACAACATGCAGTAGTGTCAAATACACGAAGCAGAAAGCAAAATTCCTTTCTAAAGTACATTTTCTTCTACTAGGATGAAAATGTTTTATTGCTGGCTGCCTGGATATTCATGGCACAGATATCATATAATGCAATTTGGGTACGTCATGATAGAAACGTAACAGTTTAGGAATAGTATCTTTCAAAAAGTAAACAGCTCAATCTGGTATCCTACACCTCTGATAAGAGAGGTCCATGGCATATATACAAATGACCCCTTAAGTATATTAAGTGTTTTGGCTTTATAGCTTCTGAATGCCCATGACATTTTACTTTTTTTAGAAATAGCTTTTATTTGCTTACTTCACTTAAAAATCAGCCTAAAGGATCAGTGGTGAGTCACATACACACTTAAGCATATGACCACCACATTCCTATCCTCAAAGTGCCCTTCTGGAAAAGGGGTACTCAGTGGTGCCCTATCACAAGCTTCTCACCTTGACAACCACCACCACTGAATTTGTAACTATCAACTCATTTGTTTACTTATTTATTCTTCAATAAACAAGAAAGTGAGCCACAATCCAGGCCACTAGGACAAAATAATTACAAAGAATAGGTTGCATACAAAAATATTACAATTAGATGCAGTACAAACAACAAGATACAGCCACCCCAGTAATACATGATCACAGTGAAATAAGATGCAAAAAAATAATTTATAAAATATTAAATACATCTATGCTCAAAGCAAACAACCAAAAAAAAGACTACAGGACAGCAATTACTGGACACTTGTGTTGTTTTGTCTTTCGGCTTTTCCCAGTTAGGGGTCGCCACAGCAGAACTCCGGTCCGCTAATGAGTGGCAGTAGATTTTTATGTGCTGAGTTGCCAGCTCTGACGCACAACCTTCAAAGAAGGTACGCCCATTCACGCATGTCTTCACACAGAAGAAGCTCGATCTGAGAATCGAACAGGACAACTTCTTACTGTGAGGCAACAACGCTACCACAGCACCACCACCGCAGTACAATTACTAAACACTTGCAGAGGACTTAATTATATGCTGAAGTAGAGATAGGAAATGTGCCCAGGCATTAGGTGATTTGGTGACTAATGAAAGATGGGGGTGGTCAATCTAATACAAGGTAAGCAAAAATTGATAGACAGCCAGTATTCTGAAAGAACTGAAATTAAGTCTCCACCCACCCAGTTATAAAACCTACTGCAAAAGACAAAAATACTTCGGTAAAATGCAAGGTTTATAACATGCATACGGCAAAACCCAATGCCATTAACTCAGTGTCCCTAAAACATCTATATGCATTCTGTTTGAGTAAATGGGCCAGACTGATTTTGTGAAAAAAAAAAAATTTTCAGTGTTCTTAACATTCTCTGGAACATCATTCCATACAGCAGACATTATTTTGGAGAATAACTTTTCATTTGTACTCCGTCTAAATGATTATCTGTATAGACAAATGCGGTCATTGCTTTTAGGAGTGCAAGTCTGGTTTCTGAGCTGAAGCTTGTCCAGGATTGAGGGGGCAATATCTCATGCAAATTGTAAATGTAAATGTAATGAAAAGTAGCATAATTTGTGGTTTAGATAGTACAGTGGGGTTTTATCTTTGTTGGCTAGATTGACAAATCTGAGAAACTTTGTTCTCAGCAGTTTGCATGAGAGTGGTTTGACAGTAGGACATCTACAGACAGAAAGTACTTCAGTCTGGGGAGAAGCACAATAAAAGCTACAGCCAACCTGGTCTCAGCCTAGAGTCAGTGAGATTTTTATGCAAGATGCTTTTAGCTGGGTTAGTGATTTTAACTTTAACTTTAGTATTAACAAGAAAGGAGAGGTTATGATCAGAGGGAAGCCCTTCCTACTTTTGGAGTGAAGTGCTTGGGGGGGGGGGGATCCACCAGGGACAGTGACACAGTCTGTAAGCATTCTAACTATGACAAACATCATCACTAAGTTTTCCTGTGTACTTATGGACAGCTTATTACTGCATAGTCAACTCCAAACAAATAGATTGAGGTCACCATGCAACTCTTTAAGCAGGGATTGGCCTTACTTGTCCAAGTCAATGCGATATCATTGGCATACAGCACACGGTTTACTTGTGGTGCATCCCAGGAAAGGTCATTAAAGACTGAGCACAGAAGAGGGCCAATGACAAACTTTTGATGGACCCCACATGTGGTTCTGCCAGCCTGAATACTTTGCTCCCACCAATATGAATTTTCTTTTGTCTAGATAGTTTTGGAACCATTGTACTGTACTACACTGGAAGAGAAGCCAGTATTGGCGACAGAGTGCATTAAGATTGCACAGTCCACCATTTCAAAAGCTCCTTTAAGTAGTGGCAGTTTAAGTGAACCTCAGGCTGTGGACACTTTTTAAACCATGGGCTCCTTCAGAACGCTTTATATATATATTTACGCATGGTCAGGAAACTTTTTGGATTCCACTCTGAATGCTGTTATAATCAATGTCCATACCAATCAATTAAAGCCACTTCACTATATGTTTCTCAGATGTCTGGTTGTGACAAGATGCAAGTATTCCAACTTCAAAGAATGCTGAAAAACTACCACAGGTGGCAAGACAAATCCACGGAACAAAATACAATCCACAGAGACAAGTTTTAGTTCATAAAAACAAGTAGTGTAAGCACTTTTGTCTTGCTTCTGTGAGCAAGACTTCATCAGACAAACAAAACTAATGCAAAATGCAGCTATTTAAAGTGTCACATGCGGAAAATCAGTTAGCTTCTAAAGCAAACGTTACAGATATTTAAAAACATTTCAATATAAATACAAATGCTAAATGAATAAGCATGAATAAATAAGCAAACATGAATAAAACTGACCAAGAATGAACATGCATGCTGAGGATGACCTGATTTTAAAAATATTATAAAAAACTTTATTTAAAAACTGTGCTAAATAAATTACTTGAAGTCTAAAATGTGCAATTCATTCAAAAGAAATACCCACTAGTAAAATCAACTATTACCCAGCCTGTCAGTTAACTAATATAATACAAAAAATACAAAGAGTATAAAAAAGTAATTCTAGTAAGGTCCAGTGATGTAAACAAACAAGAAATGATCAATTACCTCTGCAGACGCTTCAGTTTTAAAACACAAAACAAGGAACATAAATCATTTAGTCCTAGAGCATTGTAGACATTCAATTTTATTTGCCATAATAATTCACATAGTTCTAGCTTAAGGGTGAGGGGTCCCCCCTGGGATCTTGTTCAATTTGATCAATAACCCTAAAACTTGAAACTGTGCTGGGGGTGTTCGTGTACATGCTTAGCTAGTGCATTTTCTAATTTTAACTTCCTGGTGCTGTAAATATGTTCGTAGACCCTGTCCTTGAATCTACGATCAGTTTTACCAATGTAGAAACAAGGGCAGAGGTTGCAGGTTGCTAAATAGACCACTCTCTTGGTGGCACAATTAAATCTTTTATTTATGTAATATTTTCTCCCTCTAATGGAGAAGGCATTACCCACCTTGATAAATCTACACTGGGAGCAGCTCTCGCATTTATACATGCCTGGAGCTCTCGCAACTGGGATCTTACCCCTCCTCCAACAGACTTTTAAGGTTCTTCCCTCTTCTATAGACAATTCTAGGTCTGGATTCAAGAATAGAAGTCAGATCTGTATCTGAACTAAGTAGAGTCCAATTTTTATACAAAATTTATCGTATTAACTTAGCATCGATACTGAATGATGTGATAAAAGTCACCTTGGGTGGGTTTGCTTGATATGACTGGCTCCACTCAACTAAAGATGTCACAGTGTTGAGGGCTACATGCTTAGTTGAAAGAATTGGACTAAATACTCCATTGTTTCGCTTGTGTTGGACCTCAAAAGTCATCTCTTCTAAAAGTTGGCTAGGGTACCCCCGTTTCAGAAACATTCCCCTCAAGGTTTAACATTCCACAAAAAATTCATTGTCATTAGAAACCATGTGGTCCGCTCTCACCAACTGGCCCTTAACAACAGATTTCTTTTGTTGATAAGGGTGATTACTGGTGTAATGAAGAAAGGAATTGGAGTAAGTGGATTTTCTGTGAATCTTCGCTTTGAACACTTGATAAGTCTACATCCAGATACTCCATGTTCTCTGTACTTGAACTAAATGTAAAGGATAAAATATTTGTAGAGGCATTCAAATAATCAATAAACTTAGGAATGTATTAGATAGTACCAAACATAATGAACACATCATCCAAATATCTAGTGTAGTAGTAGATATTGGCGATAAACTTGTTGTTAAAGACAAAGTGTTGCTCCCAATGGGCCATCACGAGGTTAGCGAAGCTAGCCCCAAATGGAGAGCCCACTGCAACACCTGTCTTTTGTAAACAATATTTCCCTTCGAACATGAAATAATTGTTTGTCAAAATTAAATCCAAAAATTCCTGTACTAGCTCAATTTCTCTTACTTAACTACCCTTATCTGTCATGAAATTGGAAACCCATTCAATTCCTGTATCCACAGGTATGACTGTATACAGGTCCTTAACGTCCTTTATGCACACATTTATCACATTAAAAAGAAGAGTAACACTAATGCGTTGGCAAGACACTAACAAATACCCGACCCACCATTTTCTTTTTACAGTTATTGACCAGGTAGTTGCAGATGGAAAAGGTGAACCTTGTCAGTTACTGTTTAAGTGTGAATTGTTATGGCAGCTTAGATTAAATTCTTACACTTTGCCTGGTATAAAATGAGGTTACTCCTTGGTCTTGTGTTTTGAAGCTGAAAAGTTTGCTTCGGTAGATTATTATTCTTGTTTTCTTATCATTGCATATGTGATCAGGTAATTAATTATTTTATTTATTGATTAACAAATTAATTGATTTTTCATATGAATTAGGCAAGAGTTTTTATTTATGTAAACTTGTTGGTACCACATTATATTATTGTTAATCAAATTGTTTTGTTAATGTAGGGTAATCTATGATGTTTGGGACTGCTTTTTCTATATGGGTGGTTGAATAATAAATTTTTTTTCCAAAGAATTTTATTAAATAATTATTAAAATGAACAGATATTTCCATGAAATTACAAAATTTTTTCTTTAAAGCTAAAAAACAAGAAAATACAGAAAGCCTTCTAATATATAAACCAGTGTAACTAAACTATGTAAAAAGACATTCATCATGCAAAAAAAAAATTCTTAATGTAGCTGTAGGATTAATAAAAAACATCTGTTTACATAAATGAATAAACTATTTTGCTAGAAGTTCATAGATGATATTCCATGAATTATATAATGTAGTATTCCTAGATCTAGATTTAATAGCTAAAATTTCCAAATTACACGTTTCAAGGAGTATATTTTTATACTCCAAAAATGTAGGTGCTGTACTAGATTTCCAATTCTTAGTGATTGTTTTTCTAGCTATAGATAGTATAGACCAAACCAATGGATACTTATTCTCCTTTACACAATCAGGAACAGGAGTATTAAATAAAACAAGTGATTTAGATATAAAGAAAGTATCAGTAAAAATTGTTTGCAACAAATTATTGATATCATCCCAAAATGTTCTTAAATATATGCAATTATAAAACATATGAGACCAGTCAGCATTCAAGTAAATATTATATCTCCAACATGTTATATTCTTTTTAGAAAATATACTTATATTATGAGGAGTGATAAACGATCTATTTAAAAATCTCCATGTGAATAATTTCCATTTTAAAGAAGAAGTAGTCATACTTGCCAATTGTAAAATATTCAATTTGTCTTTCTCAGAAAGGGGATTATTATTAAAGAAAAATATTTCCAATAATTATCTGAATGTGTATCTAAATCACATTTAATTGCCCTATAAATGTTTGATAACTTGTTGTTAGCAGGAGATTTATGCAAAACTGATAAAATCATATATTGTATTAGCTTGGGATTTTTTTTTCCTAATCATAGGAGACAGAGATTCCAATTTATTTAATGCATATTGTCTAGCTTCTTGAAGCTCTAACCATAAACAAGTATCAAGTTTATACTCTTCCAAGAGTAAACTATTGGATTTTATCTCATTACTTATCATTTGGTGCCAAAATATTAAATGCTTTTGCTGAAATAGACATTTTTGTATAATCTGAAGAGAAAATAGATCTGTGTGTGTAGGCTATAGGGAAAAGTAAAAAAAAAAAAGCCAATCCTTATAGATATTATATTTAAATATATAATTTTTAAATGATTTTAAAAGAAAAACTATATACTTAGAGTTAAAACTCAGAGAAGAAAATTCAGAAATATAATCTTTTAACCTCCAAATAAATGGATTATTAATTATATTTAGCTTATAGGAACTGTTTATATCTTTGGTATTTAGTGACAATACCTCTATAAACTCTTTCCACTTAGCAGTGTATTCCACATCAATGAGATGAGAGACTGTATTGAATACTGATGAAATTGAATACATTTCTAAATTTGGTAAGGCTATACACCCCCATTATTCCAATTATACATATGGTACGTTAATGCAATCCTTGGCTTATTTGGTAACCACAAACATTTCTGAATCAGTGAATTAAATTTTTTAATTATTTGGTAAGAAGGAGGTATAGCTAAAGATTGAATTATAAGATTTTGGGGAGAAGGATCATCTTTATTATTAAAAGTTTATTGTCCATAGAAAAGGTTAATTTGTTCAATTTATTTATTAAATTTTCTATCGGTAATAGACTTTTATTATAATTTGAATGGTATCTTTAATATTGTTAGTAATAATTATACCTAAATATGCTATTTGTTGAGACTGAGCTATATATTCATTATATTCATCAGGTATGTTATATATTTTTTTAACCTGTTAAAAGAATTTGTGTTTTATTATTATTAAAAGTAAGGCAGGAATTTTTTTGAAAATAATCCATGTTTTTAAAAAGTTTTTGTATAGATTCCCTTCTACTCCCAAGAGTAATCAATATGTCATCTGCAAACATTTGTATTGTAGATGATATAGTGGGGTTTAATTTGTATCCTTCAATATCTGTATCATGTCTTATTAAATTTGCCCATGGTTCCATAACTAATGAAAATAAAAGAGGGGATAAAGGACACCCTTGCTTAGTACCTTTTACTATTGGTATATTTTGAGATATACTAGTACCAATTTTAACATAAGCTTGGCTACCTTCATACAACAGAGTGATACGACTGATAAAATTATTGGAGAAATTTAATTTCTTTAATACAGAGAACAGATATTCCCATGTAACTGAGTCGAAAGCACAATTTATATCTAAACTAACTAGGGTTAAATTTGTTTTAAGATTTTTCACCAACTCAATTAAAGTTAATATTCTTTTAATGTTATCATATGAAGTTTTCTTTATTATAAACCCCGTTTGATCACTATCAACTAATTTAGGTAAAAGTGTTTTAAGCCTTTCTGCATAAATGGACATAAATAATTTGTAATCAGTGTTTAATAGGGAGATGAGTCTATAGGAGGTACACTTAGAGGGATCTTTGTTAAATTTTAAAATAGGAGAAATAAAAGTGTATTTCCAAGAAGGTGGAATTATGTTTTGTCCTGAACAAGATTAAATACTTTGTAAAGCAATTTTAGAGCATTTATAGATAGTAATTTGTAAATTTCAGGAATGCCGTCATTACCTGGTGCTTTATTTTTGCTTTAATTTGGTAATGTGAGTTTGAAATTCTTTGAAAGATATTTGTTTATCAATAGAAATCCCTTGTTCCTCTGAAACTCTTGTTTTAGTGCATTTATTAATAAATGTTTTTATTTCCTCTTTAGAGTTAATTTCAGTAGTTGTTTGGTTGATGTTTATAAAAAAACTCTAAATTCAGTTAATATATTATGAATTTCCGATACCATTTTCCTTTTTTAGGGGAGAATATTTCATTAATATGATTAAATCTATTTAATCTTTTCGTTTTATTAGCAAGAATTTTTAAGGATTTAGGGTTAGAAGAGAAACTTATAAACTTGAATTTTTCTATATTGATCATAGTTTTATGTTTTAATATTTCAAGATATTTATTATTTAAACACATTTATTTTTCTTTTATCCGATATATCTTTATCACCCATATTACTAAGTTTTAAAGTGTCTAATTTACATTGTATATCTTGCAGCTCTTTATTCCAAGCTTTCTTTTTTGTTGTTGTACCAATTCAATATCCTACCATATAGATAAGCTTTTAGGGCATCCCATATGTAAATTTCTGATATATCATTAGTATTGTTAAGTTCTAAAAAATTCTGTACTTCTGTAGAAATGAAATCATTAAAATATTTTACTTTTGTGATATAAGCTGGAATCCTTTTTATATGAATATTAAAATTTGGATTGACTACCACTTCAAAAATTATACAATTATGATCTGATAAAGGACATGAAATCACTGCTGATTTGTTTAAGGAATCTGTTAAAACTCTATCCTCAAGTATGAGTTATGTCTTTGAGGAAAAAAAGGTGTAAAACAAAGTAGAAGTATCTGCAAAATAATTTATATCTTTGAAAAAATAAGTATCTGAAAAGTCTTTTAATAATTTAGAGGATGTAGATATTCATAGGTTCATACTAGGCTATCTGCCCTAGGGCATTTATAAGCCTAGCCAGAGTGTGTATGGCTTTCGCCACCCATACTAAATTAATTTTGCTATGCCCTTTTTCACGGTTAGTATACTGTGCCTCTTTCTAACAGTGACACAGAAGTGATACCCGGGGTAAACCTACGATCTTCCATCCACTCATCAAGATTCCTCTTGAAGAGAGTCAATGAGGGACTCTGCCTAACCTGGACTGGGATTTTATTCCAGAGTGAAGGGAGCCTCTGGGTTATGAATCTGTCCCTCCAGCATGTCCTATTTATTTCAGTGCTGAGGTTCAAGTCCCTCGAGCGCGTAGCTCGATGGGATTTGGATTTTCTGAGGTGCAGCATGTCCATTAATTCCGGGTTGGACATGGCTTTATACGTCAGGCACAGATCGCCTCTGAGCAGGCGGTATGCCACTGAGTAGAGCTGGAGTTTCTTTAACCGGGCAGCATACGGCATCTGTTTGAGCCCCTTGATCCTCCTGGTGAGGTACTTTTGGGGTCTTTCCAGTTGCTGCAGGTGTCTAGTAAGGTATCCCAAAAGGGGCACTGTACTCAATTATGGGCCTGATGAGGGATGAGTAAAGAGGCACGATGACCTCCCCTGATCTAGATGTGAATCCCTTCATGATTAGGTGGGCTATATAAAATGTTTTTCTAACCACTTTGGCCACGTGGTTGTCAAATGAGAGATTGCTATCAACTTGGGTCCCCAGGTCCCTAATTACTTCTTCTGTACTTAATGGATTACCACCTATGTGGTAATTTGTGGGCACTTTGTTTTTGCCAAAGGGGATGACTATACACTTTTTGGCGTTTAGCTTGAGGCCATGGCTCTGGCACCAGTTGTCTGTTTCTATGAGGCTCTTTTGGAGGATGCTTGTGTCGGCTGGAGAGTCTATTATGGCACCCAGTTTGCAGTCATCTGCAAACTTGGTCAGCCACAGTCCTTCCATGTTGGCCTGTACCTCCAAGAAATATATACCGAACAAGAGAGGTCCCAGGACTGAGCATTGTGGCACGCCACTTGCAACTGGTTTGGAGTCTGACATGGCTCCAGCTATTCTAACCATGTGGTTTCTGTCCTTGATCCAGTTTGCAACCCATCTAGTGACATAGGGGTTTATATTTAAGCTGGTGAGCTTATCTATAATGCCCGAGTGGGGTATTGTATCAAAGGCTTTTGCAAGGTCCAGGTAGGCTGTGTGGACCACCTTCCCCTTGTCAATGGCCTTGGTGACTGTTTCAAAGAAATCGACCAGGTTCAAGAGGCAGGATCTGCCCTTAACAAAGCCGAACTGGGTAGGATCCAGTGTCTGCAGGTCCCCAATATCTTTATTTATAAGGTCCATGATGATCCTTTCCATAGCTTTGCAGACCAAGCTAGTGAGACTTATGGGCGATAGTTTCCAGGATCCGTTGAGGCACCACCTTTGTGGAGAGGGACCACTGTTGCTGTACGCCACTCTTTGGGTACATATCCTGTAGTAAGGCTGAGATTGAACAGTAGTTTTAGGTTTGGGTTTAGCTCTTCTTGGAGTTCATGTAGGACGCAGCCCGGGACACCGTCTGGTCCCATTGATGCTGTGTTTCTTGCTTTGGAGAGGGCAGCTCTTACCTGAGCATCTGAGATGTCAGGGGGGCAGCACTCAGCTGGGATAGATATTAGCCCTTTTGGTGGGGAGGGGGGGGGAGTTTGCGCTGAACCTGTCACCTAGGATGTTGGCAATGTCTATGGGTTCGGTGTATTTTTTGTCATTTTGGACTAATTCTGAGCATATCTGGGAATTCCCACCCAGGTTCCTAACATAACTAAAGAAAGCCTTGTGATTATCCTTGGTGTCCTGTGCAATTTTTCTCTCGAAGCTGGCCTTAGACGATTTTATGAGTGCCCGTAGTTTTTTGCTAGTACTGATCAGAGATGCCTTCCCTTTTTGGGATTTTCCTCTATCATGTAGTAGCTTCCTCCTCCTATTGTATAGTTTGTTTATGGCTGGGGTCCACCAGACAGGACATCTGCCTTTGGAGGATTGGGTCTTGGTTTTATTTGGGATTGCATGATCCATGCATTCCTGAAGGTGTTCACAGAATGCGTTTATAAAGGATTTTGCGGTCTGGGCAGATATCCACAGGCCCGGGGGCTTTGAAGGATTCCACCTCGGTTTTGAGGAGTGTGAAATTTGCTTTAGAGAAGTTTTTCACTGTGGTTTTCTGGGCATGGGGGTGGTCGGGATGTGAATATCCAGTGAGATTAGTTTATGGTCTGATCTTACCAGTGAGGGATACACTTCTGGTCTGGAGCATAGAGTCCCCATGTTGGTGATGATCAGGTCCAGTATGTTTTCCCCTCTTGTGGGAGTGGTAACAAGTTGTTCCATAGCATTTGAGTTTATAAATTCTAGGAACCTTTGGGCTAGGGTGTTGGAGCTAGAGTAATGCTCCCAGTCTATGGTTGGGTAGTTGAAGTCACCCAATATAATGGTGTTTGGAGAGACCTTCATATTTTCCAGTGTTCTCAGGAAGGCAGAGTGGGGTTCCTGGGTTTGGGAGGGTGGTCTGTAGCAGGCTATAAACTGGAAGGCAGTTTTACCCACTGTTAGTTGCACATGGATAGTCTCTGATGCTTCGTGCTGTGCCACCAACCTGGAGGTGTGGGTATCTTTGACGAATATTGATACTCCCCCTCCTTTTGTGGTTCGGTCCAAGTTTTGGGGCCGAAAAGCATGGTATGAGGTATAACCTGGTAGTGCTGGGGTGCTCTTGAGAGCCTTGAACCAGGTGCCTGTTACTGCACAGATATCGATGTTCTCCATGCTAAGGAGAGTTTTTGAGTGCGTGCATCTTGAGGTTTAGACTTCTGGCGTTGAGTAGCATTACTCTTAGTTTCTTATCCCTTGTGATACCTATGGAGGTGGGTTTGTCTTTTGAGCCTTGCCTAAAAAAGGCACTACGCGGGTAGCACGAGCCTTTGCCAATATCCGAAAGCCCAGGGGTGACAGGTGCAAGCCATCCCCAGCGAAGCATCGTGGCTTGTCGAGCATGTCATCCCAGGCTGACAGGCATTGGATCCCCTTTGAATGACACCAATACTTAAGCCAATTGTTGAAATTGATAATCTTGTCTTCATACTGTGGCATCATTCTTGGTGAGGGTAAGATGCTACTCAAGGTCAGGGTCATACCGGCCTGGGCTACATGCTCAGAGAGCTCCTCTATGTCTCTTTTCATGTAGTCCAGGGAGGTACGTATTATCTCCCCATTAGTACTAGAGTCTTTGTAATCTAGAATACAACTGAAATCTCCTGCCAAAATAATGTTCCCTTTAGAGAATAGTACAATTTGATCTAGATGTTGTTTCACTGTGTTTATCCCTATCCCTGGCATCCAATATATGTTAATCAATGTGAAAATTTTACTGTTTATTTCTATGGTGACTGCACAAAACATTCCTTTATTGTCCTTATATGTATCTATTATTTTAGGAAAATGCATTATGCTGTTCCATAGTATAGCTACTCCTCTCTTTTTCTTAGTATGTTCAGAACTTACTAAAATCTTATATGTTTTACATTCAAGTCTGAATATATCCTCTGTTATTAAGTGAGTTCCTTGTAAAAATACTAACTGGGATTTATGTAACTTAAGATATCTAGTTAAATTCCTCCTTTTATTAGGATTATTTAAACTATTAATGTTAATGGATATACCTTTTAGTGTAGTCATTGACAATTAAATGATGTAAATATAAACATACTGATCTAAGAAATACACAAGAATATATCTAATAGGAATACTATTATGATCATTAGAACAAACGGTGTAAGATTATCATATTCTTAAAATTAAGGTTGTTTCCTACTACATAAGATATGAACGTCTGAAAAGTTATTAGAAAATGTTTATAACATAAACATTAAACAAAATAACCAACCCGAACCCCTTTGGAGTTTAAAACTCCTAACTCGAATGACATCAGTCACTCGAATCGACCTATCAAAAGCAGCATCCAATCAGCACCTGCCTAAATGTCTATAGTCATAACTATAAAAATAAGGCTTCTCATCAATATCATAAACAATTTTTTGTATGAACCAAATGTATAGCTATAATGTTGTGTCAATTAGTAAACTGAGGACAGCTACATCTTAGGAATAAAGTACAGAATTTTCTTACATTAGTTAGTAGGTTATTAAGAACTACTATGATCTATTAGTTTACTCTTCTGTTTTAAAGTAATCACCTTTGATAGGAACCTTAAAGAGAGACTATGGCATTCTTTTATTACAGAAATATGGCTAATAAAGGCTGAAGTATGATATATAGTACTGCCATAGGTGATCAGCTAAATGGAACATAGTTGTAAATGAATCACCTAAGGGCCTTCAATAACCACTAACATTGGCAGCTAATAAATAAGATGCTAATAAAAGTGATTTTACTAACAATCAACTAACATACTGATTGTTCTGAAAGAAATGAACACTGCATTTCTTTGCCAGAAAGCAAATATAGTGATTACTCATCAAAAAGTAAAACCAACAACATCCTGCTAGTTTTCTTATAACCAAACATCCCTGTGCAGTCTCTCATAGAAGAGCGACTAATAAACCTTAAAAGTCTGATCTTCCATTCATTGCATTAATTTGAGTTACCTCAAAGGATCCATCACCATACTGAAAACTAGTGAAAATGTCATATTAGTTCAAAGAAGCAAGGTGCTTAAATAGCTCCTGTATACCATATAAAAGCCTTATTTAAATATAATGAGCTTTTTATTATTCAATTATAGCTTATACTATCTTTGAATTTTGAAAAGCTATTTCATTAACAAAACAAAAGATGAAAATTTCACATTTTCTAATGATAAACAGATCTATTTGCAATATTTATTGCTGCCTATGTGGTACATCCCTATCAGCTTATTACACAAATGCATTCATAAAATAACTGAGATAACCTATTATATACATTATACATTTAACATTTTGTTAAATGCTTCATGAATATTTTCTCAGAAAGTCAATAGTTATAAAAAATGTACATGTAACACAAGTATATAAACAGCTTGTAGCGTTACTAAATCTTCCAAAAATACACAAATCACAACTAGTATTTCTCATCAAGATATCGGCACCCTTGTCTTACATAAAGCAAATATTTTATGAGAATACTATTCACATATAAATACATAAGGCTCAAGAATACCTGATGATGATCAGTAAAAGTATTTAGGCTACATGTGTAGTATAATCCCTATTTATTTAAGGGATTATTGCATATAATGTCTTACTATAAGTTAAAAGTAGTAATCTAGTTACATCTTCTTTCCGTATGCTGTATGAGGAAACGGAATTCAGTAGCTTCCCAGTGAGAATCAGAAGATCAATTTACTTCAGACGCCTTCATGATGACGTTTTAAGAAAGCTCCGAGCTTTCCAGCCGTGATGGATACCACAGTCTCGAGCTCATCATGAAGATAAAGCTTTCAAAGTTCCGGCAGGAAATAGTAAAACATTACTTAACTACATATAAAGCAATGTCTCGAGACTCCCTCTATACCGAAAAAGATGAGAAAAAAAAAAACCTTGCATATACAACATGAAGCAATGACAGCTATCAAGCAAAACTTCACCATACTATCAACCTGACTCTCCGGTTAAACTCCGACCAAAGCACACAGGCACCAAAACATACAATTAACACAAACACCACACATGTCTCTACAGTGCTAGAGTACCAAACCAGAGCCTCCAAATAAACACACCAACAACTCGGAAACGACAACGAAGCCATACCATAACTCCAGCCACACTGCCACTCACATCCCCAGGTCAGAAGTACCATCACTAGCACAGCAATTCTACAACTATAAATCAGGCCATCATACAAGATTCCTTTATCAAACAATTAACCTTAAATAAACTATAATACAAATACAGCAATTATAACTAAAAAGTTTTCCAACCACTATTTATTTTTATTTATTTGCATTTGTTAACCGGGTTGGTCCAGCTGGGTAAGAATTACCCTTTTTCAGTGGAGACCCGAGGGGAAAAGCCCCAAACAGACATACAAATACATACGAATAGAGACAAATTAACAATATTACAGAGGAAAACAATATTATGGGTACAATGGATAAGAAAAACAATGAAAGTTTGAGAATATGAGTAAGGTAGGCCAGAGGCATGCATGCAAAAGATTTAACCAAAATCAAGATAAACAAATACGCCCCCTAATGATGAGCACCACTACAAGATATCCAGAAGCATAGATATCCGAAAAAGGAAAATCACTGCATCCATGGGAATCAAACCAATAAACATTAAGATAATTAATCTTAAACATATAGTACAAAGGAAAAAAAAAATTTCAACAAACGACTATTCTACAAAACAAAACTGACAACTATTTAGTTAACCAATTTACATTATATTAAATATAATACCAAAAGCTCAACTGGATGTCCGGTTTCATTTCCCCAACTGAGTGAATCAAGTGCAATTATGTACTTGTTATGATTCATCTTTTGATTTTTTTTTTTAGGGTCAAATGTTTTCCAAATGTTCTCGGCATTTCTTTTAAGACTAGGACTGGCCCACTCCATTTCATCTACTTTTTCCAGTATGTTATTAGATTTTATATAAGTTATTGCATTGTCTAGGTCATCAAAAAATTTAAAACCATCTTGATAAAATATTTTCAGTCTTGCAGGAAAAAGCAAATGGGTTTTTATTTTATTATCTGACTAAAGGCAAGAAAATTTTCCTTTTTGATAATAGTGAAGAAGAATAGTCATTATCAAAGTGTATAATATTGTCCTTCAGTTTGATTGGGGATTTTGCCCATGCAGACTTTAGTACCATTTCCTTATCATGGGCTGATAGGAACTTTACAATAACAGATTTAGTACTTGGTGTTTTTAGATGTCACCATTGATCTATGGGCTCTTTCCATACCATATGAAAGAGCCTCTGGCAGTTCAAGTACTTCAGGCAACCAGGAAGATAAAAATGTTTCCATATTATTTCCCTCTATGTTATCCGGTAAGCCAAAAATTCTCACATTCCTACAGGACCTGTTCTCAAGGTCATCAACCTTTGTCTGAAGAGAATTTTGCTTTAACAGGAACTCAACATTATGTTCACTCTCCTGAATTCTGTTATCCATATCACTCAATGCAGTTTCCATTCCTGAAATCTGCTTCCTCTGTTGCAATAAATCTTCATGTAGAATGTCCATTTGGTGAGAACACTTTTCTTTGAAATTGTCAATTTTTATATCCATTTTGTCTATTTTGACACTTAGTTCTTGAATAGTAGTTAGTAATGACTGTAGTTCTTTTTTGATAAGTTGTCTCTTGATGAGAAGAATTAGTGAAGCTCATCCTGTTCTTTTACTGTAGTACTTCCAAGTGCAACTTTGACAGGAAAACTTAAAATCTACTTGAAATTTTTTATATACTACCCTAATATATATTTTAAAGAATTAATTAAAATAAAAAACTATTAAGGAAGTTTATATCAATATTTCCTGTCAATAAAGTTCTGTAAAGGCAGAGCTGATAAGAAAAGCTGCTACTCTGTGCTCATCTTGGCCACGCCCCGAATAACAACATTTTTAATAACATTTTTTGTCATCTGATGCAGTGTATTTGCAATGTATCTTTAAATATTCCAACGAACACTGATGTAACAAGCATAAGAGCTGATTGGTTGGAGTTAGGACCTTTTTGATTTTAAAAAGTTGATATACTGTCTTTACGTGTTTGTCAGATAAAGTCTACCTACCTGGGTAGACAAAAAGCGCTTTACATTAAAAGTCTGTTTGGTGTTTAAAGACTGCTCTGTAGCGGTTTTTGTTTTTACAAGAGAAACAATGGAGTATTTAGTCCAATACTTTCAACTAGGCTTGAAGCCTTCAACACTGACATCTTTAGTTGAGCGAAGCCTGTCATATAAAGCAAACCCACCCAAGGAGACTTATCACATCATTCAGTATCAATGCCAAGTTGATACGAAAAATTTTGTATAAAAATTGGACTCTACTTAGTTCAGATACAGATCTGACTTCTATTCTTGAATCCAGACCTAGAATTGTCTATAGAAGAAGGCAGAACCTTAAACGTTTGTTGAAGAGGGGTAAGATCCCAGTTGCGAGAGCTCCAGGCATGTATAAATGCGAGAGCTGTTCCCAGTGTAGATTTATCAAGGTGGGTAATGCCTTCTCCATTAGAGGGAGAAAATATTACATAAATAAAAGATTTAATTGTGCCACCAAGGGAGTGGTCTATTTAGCAACCTGCAACCTCTGCCCTTGTTTCTACATTAGTACAACTGATCGTAGATTCAAGGACAGGGTCTACGAACATATTTACAGCATCAGGAAGTTAAACTTGGAGAATGCACTGGCTAAGCATGTACACGAACACCCCCAGCACAGTTTCAAGTTTAGGGCGATTGATCTATGTGAACAAGATCCCAAGGGGGGACGCCCCACCCTTAAGCTAGAACTGTGCGAATTATTATGGCAAATAAAACTGAATGCCTACAATGCTCCAGGACTAAATGATTTATGTTCCTTGTCTTGTGTATTAAAACTGAAGAGTCTGCAGAGGTAGTTGATCATTTCTTCTGTACATTTGTTGTTTGTTTACATCACTGGACCTTACAAGAATTACAAAAAATACAAAGTGTAAAAAAAAAAGCATTAGGTTAACTGACAGGCTGGGTAATAGTTGATTTTACTAGTGGTTATTTCTTTTGAATGAATTGCTCATTTTGCACTTTAAGTAATTTAGCACAGTTTTTAAACAACGTTTTTTATAATATTTTTAAAATCAGGTCATCCTCTGGTCAGTTTGATTCATGCTTGCTTATCTATTCATGCATATTCATTTAGCATTTGTATTTATATTGAAATGTTTTTTAAATATCTGTAACTTTTGCTTTTAGAAGCTAACTGATGTTCAGCATGTGACACTTTAAATAGCTGCATTTTGCATTAGTTTTGTTTGTCTGATGAAGTCTTGCTCACAGAAGCAAGACGAAAGTGCTTACACTACTTGCTTTTACGAATTAAAACTTGTCTCTGTGGATTATATTTTCTTCTTTGGATTTGTCTTGCCACCTGTGGTCGTTTTTCAGCATTTTTGCAGTTATTTTTTACAAGTATTCCAACTTGCTTTACCGAAATACACACTTGTCTTGCTAAGCAGACTTATGACAGATAGCATAATCATGAGAGTAAGGAGAGGGTCAGTCACTTTTGCCCCCAGATGACCACTATACCCAGTAATTATAGCCATAGTATGGACTGTGTACACTTCAGAAGTTTGAGTGTGGTAAAATACAAGAAAAATGGGTACGGTAATAGTAATACTGATAAGGATGTCCAAAGTAATGTAATTCAAGTCTGTTTCAAATAAGTCATAGTAAAGTATTCCAGTGTACTTCTCACAAAAGCACACTAGTCCTGACTGCAAAGCCAGAGTGGGTTTCACATTTGGAGATGTGTTTTCAGATGCTTGATGAAATATACAGTTTTAAAATCATTCAGAAAAAGTAGATGAAATGTCTTTAAATACGGTTGGTTGCTGCCTTTAACTCCTGCAAATATACTTGGTTTCTAACACAGTTAAAGAAATGGATGCCATTCCCAAGTCAGGGCACGATCAAAGTTCAGGAAATTAGTACTGGTTTAGTCACCGAGGTTTCCCAAGAGTGCTATTCTCTGCCCTTGCAATCTACCCAGAGTTGGCTTTTTCTGCATTTCATATACAGTTACACGTATTGCAGCAGATTTAAGTACACTTGAAAACTCAAATAGTTTAAATACTAGTAAGAGAAACAGGGCTGTCTGGGAGTCTTTATCGCACATGGCTCTAATTTCTGCATGCATTCCCTGGTATTTTATGACAGTCTCTCCCAGTGAAGTAGAACATTACAAAATGTATCAGATTATGTCCTGCTAAGCCTACTGCATCTTACCTAGAAGTTCTAGGTCCTGATGTGTACAAGAATGTCTAGCTTCTATTAAGGTTACCCAGATTTTGAGGAAGCCCTCATTCGACTCTGACAATCTTTTTACAGTAAAAAATCCCATTTCCTGTCATGCTTGGGCCAATATCCTGGCAGACTTAGTTTATACAGTTAATTCTGCCTTAAGAAACACTGCTCTATGATTCTTTTCAGTCTCATTTTCGAAATGACTGCAAAGGTCCTGCTTAAAAGGTAGTACAAAGATTTTTACCTTTCTTTTAATATCACCTTGAAAATGTGGTTTCTATGCGATGTGATTCCACACCTTAAGGAACAAAGATCCTACAATTCTTTTCAGTCTGCTTCCCGACCTGACAAACTACTGTGGTCAGCAGCAACGGATCTAAGGTGTTCCCAGGATCTTTTAGTGATGGAATCATTGCCCTAAAACATCACAGATGCTACTTGGTTCTCCTCTACCTTGCTCTCACAACAAAGTACAGTTGTGTACACTTACCATAAATGTAGATGTTAGAGTGTATTCACTGTGACAGTCATTCCATTTGGGGTAATCTGCTGGCAGGTTGCCCTCAGTCGGCCTGAATTCCAAACTCTTGGGTCCTGCGTTGGTTGCTGTCTTCTCTTCCATGACGTCAGGTCATCAGGGGTATAAAACATGCAGCCGAAGCCATTTTCTTTAGTTTTTCTTGCCCCCAAAAAGGTAGCAATATATATATATATATATATATATATATATATATATAGATATATATATATATATATATATATATATGGATATAGATATATGGAGATATATATATATATATATATATATATATAGATATATATATATATATATATATATATATATATATATATAGATATACATAGATATATAGATATACATAGATATATATATATATACATAGATATACATAGATATATATATATATACATAGATATACATATATATATATATACACACACACACACATACACACACACATACATATATACACATTATATTATATATATATATATATATATATATATATATATATATATATA
The DNA here is from genome assembly GCF_019279795.1 of Protopterus annectens. Taxonomy (NCBI): domain Eukaryota; kingdom Metazoa; phylum Chordata; order Ceratodontiformes; family Protopteridae; genus Protopterus; species Protopterus annectens. The sequence continues at coordinate 305,046,261 of NC_056733.1, read as the reverse complement.
AATACATGCATCAATATAAACTTGACCTTCATCGACAAGCAAATACACCACATAGGTTGTAGAAGACAGTGAAGGAAAGATAAACTTCAGAATGACAGGGGGATGGCAGGAGGGTAACCTGGAATTAAACAGTGAATACACTCGAACATCTACATTTATGGTAAGTGTACACAACTGTACTATGTTCTTCGTGTTTCACTGTTGCAGTCATTACATTTGGGTAGAATCCCAAAGCTATGGTTGGGAGGCTGGAGCTAAACACACATTAGGTGCGGCTACAAGGCCCTGCAGCACTGCAGTGGCAAAGCCTGCCCTGGACTTAGAGAGGCAAATTGTAATGCTTTGTAAAGGTGTGAACAGAACTCCAAGTAGCAGCCTCTAGAATGTCTTTGGTTGGTACTCCTCCGAGAAAGGCTGCTGAAGTAGCTGCAGCTCTGGTGGAATGAGACCTAATGCCCTTGGGCACAGGTTTACCATGGTGTAAGTAGCAGAAACGGATGCAAGTGGCTTATCCACTTTGAAACTGGATGCTTTGAAATAGCCTTTCCTTCTCAGCCTGCAGCATATTACACTAGTATTTGCTCAGTTTTTCTTAGAGGTTTAGCCCTGCTCAAGTAGAATCTTGTACATCCAAGGAATGCAGAATTCTCTCCCCTTTGTTCTGCAGATTTGGATAAAAAGTTGGCAGATGAATTGTTTGGTTAAGAGCTACACTGGAAACCACCTTAGGCATAAAGGTAGTATTTGTCCTCAGAGACACCCTGTCCGGGTAAAATATGATAAAAGGCTCTACAGCCATGAGGGCCTGCAGCTCTGAAACTCTTCTTGCTGAAGTAATTGCTAGTAGCAGAGCTGCCTTCCATGACAAGAACTTTATATAAGCGGTAGCAGCTGGTTCAAATGGAGGCAGGGGGAGCTTTTCCAACACATAATTGAGGTCCCATGCAGGTAATGGTGATCTTCTAGAGGGCCTTAAATTTCTGGTTCCTCTCAGATACTGCTTTAGTAAAGTATGAGAAAAGATTGGGGGCTCTGTGTTGTAATGAGCCAAAATGGCAGAGGCATGGATTTTGATTGATTAGAAAGATGAGCCTTTGTCAAGCATCTCAGTTAAGTATTGTAATATCTGAGGAATATTTGGTTCTGCTGTATCAGTTCCTTGTGCTTGATTCCAAGCACAGAATCTCTTCCACTTGTCAGCATAAGATTTTCTAGTACTAGGCCTTCTGGCTTTCAAAATGACATCCATCACAGCTTTACTGAGAGGTGTTGTTTGCATGATTACATGGATTAGCCATGCTGCCAGGTTTAGAGTATGTAGTTGATTGTGCAGGATCTGATTGTTTTGCTGGGACAGTAGTTGTGGTGTTTGAGGCAAGGTCCATGCTGGGTATTGAGACAAGTTCCTTAGGATTGGGTACCAGTATTGGCGGGGCCAGTCCGGGGCAATTAATATCATCTTTGGCTTCTCTTGTCTGACTTTTAGGAGGACCTTGGGTAGAAGAGACAGAGGAGGAAAGGCGTAAACTGATAGGGCGCCCACTTTCCATGCTTGTAAGTCCTTGTGCAGAATCTTTTCAATTGATAATTTTGAGGAGAGGCAAATAGATCCATGTCTGGGCTCCCCCATTTCTCTGTTATCATGCTGAAGACTTATGGATTTAGTTTCAACATGTGAGGATCCATAAGGTTTCTGCTTAAATCGTCTGCCAGAGTGTTTTGTTTTCCTGGCAGGAATTTAGCTTGAAGATGTATTTGGTAGGTCAAAGCTGTATCTCACAGTGCCATGGCTAATCTGCAAAGGGGGGTATGAGTGTGCGCCCCCTTGCTTATATACCACATGACTGTGGTGTCGTCTGTCTTATCAGAAGTTGTCATGGATGTAGTAAGTCCTTGAAGACGGTTAGGGCATTTTGAACAGCTAGCATCTCTTTCTGGTTGATATGTAGATGCATTTGTTTTGGTGCCCATATGCCCTGAATGCATCTTCCTGCCATGTGGGCCCCCCAGGCATAATCTGATGCATCTGTTAAGGTTTGGTTGGCAGGGGGGGTACAGTGAAGGGCCGTCCCATGTTTTGGTGACAGGCCTTTGCCCATCATAGAAACTCCTGTTGCAGGCAGGGAATGAGAGGAATCATCATTTCCAGACTGTGTGAATGTTGACTCCATAAACTTTTTAGTACCATTGAAGTTTCCTCATATGCAGTCTTGCATATGGAATTAGTAGGATGCAGGATGCCATGAAGCCCAGAGCCTGCAGAATTTGTCTTGCAGAAGACTGGGTTTTTGTAGCCATCAGTGTGAAGTAAGTAGTCAGTTGCCTTTGTTTGTCTGGCATAAGGTAAGCCATCTGGGCAGTTGTATTCAAGCTTGCACCCAGGAATGTTATCTTTTGAGAGGGTATCAGTTGTGATTTATTTTCGTTTATTGTGTACCCTAGGCATGTTAGAAGCCTTTTCTCAAATGCCAGGTGTCGAAGAAGTGTCCTTGTTCTCTGCTTGAATGAGACGGTCCAAGTAAGGATATATTTGTATACTTTTGTCTGCAAAATGCAATTACTGGTGCCAGGCACTTTGTAAAGACCCTGGGCGCAGTAGATAAGCCAAAGGGCAGTGCAGAGAATTGGTAATGCATTAAGCCAGCCTTGAATCTGAGGTATCTTCTGCACGATTGTCTTATTGGGACATGCAGGTATGCCTCTTTTAGGTCTAATGTCACCAGCCAAGCATTCTTGCCCAGCATGGGCAGAAGCTGCTGCAAAGTCAGCATTTTGCATTTTGGAATGTCCAGGTATGTGTTCAAAATTGATAAATCCAGTATTGGCCACCAGGCCTTGTCCTTTCTGGGTACCAAGAACAGTTGCGTAAAAACCTTGTCCTTTTTCCTGTTCTGGTACTGGTTGAATGGCCCCCATATCCATGAGGGACGTAATCTGTTTCTGTGCCTCTGCCCATTGATTTTTGGGCAGATCTGGCCAACCGTTTGCCATTGGCAGAGTGTGGAAATGGAATCTGTATCCCTGCGATACTATGTTTAGTACCCACTTGTCCTGGGTTATTAACTGCCAATTTTGAGCAAAAAGTGCTAACTTTCCCCCTAAGGGTGCTGTCAAAAGTTTAAGTGCTTGGCGTAGGCAGAGGGAAGTCACTGGGACTGTTTTCTGTAGGTTTGCGCTTTATCTCGCCCTGATTTGGAGGTAGATGCACCCCATTGCTTTGACCTGTATGAATCTTGCGCCTGGTACCTGGAACCCTTTGGGCATCTGGATTTGCCCCTTTGAGCTCTGTCTGACACAGGAAAGGACCAATTTTTTTGTAGGCCAGTGTCTACTGAATCTTGGTGGCTGCACTTGTAAGAAGTCTTTGACAGTTTGCATAGACTTAGCTTTGTCTTCCATTTTCTTTAAAACCTCTTCCACCTTAATACCAAACAGAGAATCATGCTGTAAAGGTGCATCTAGCAATTTAGCTTTAACACGATAGGCAAATTTTGTTCCTTTAACCAGGCATGCCTCCTAATCACAGTTCGAGTAACTGCGGCCCTGCAGGAGGCCTCTAAGGAATCAAAACCACATTGCAAAGTATGCTTTCCAACTTGTTCAGCTGCATGCAATAATTCCTGCAATTCTTTATTTTATGCACATTCTGAAATCAACATAATTTTCTGTTTCAGCAGTCCCATAACATGTTGTTGGTACTGAAGCATATGAAATTGACAGTTTAAGGCCCTGACTGCCAAGGTTGCAGATGTATAAACCTTTTCCCCCATCTGTCTAGTTCCCTTGAATCTCTGTCAGAGGGGGTAGGATTTTTTGCTGTTGAGGCCTCAACTCCCTTTGGACCCTGTGAAATAGTTTCAGGATCAGCTGCAGGGCTTCTAAATAAAAATGTATGCGAGTCAGGGATCCTGTAATATCTGGCAGGCTTACTGGGAGCCAGAGGTAAGGAGTCAGGGGCCAAGCTTGACTCCGAAAACACATCATCCCACAATGTCTAAAATAGGAGGAATGGCTAAAGGCTTGTGCTGAGGGAGAAGGAGGAAATCCCGGAGCCTCTTTTTTGATTCTGAGAAGTCTTGACTCTCCCAGTGAAAATGCTCCCTCAAAGTATGCAAGGTTTCTCCAAATGAATAATTCTCTGGAGGAGATGCAGATGGAATAGACTCCTCAGCATTAGAATCCTCATAGGGAGGTATAGATAATGCCTGATCAGAAGAGGAATCAGAAGAAACAGAAACCTGGTCTGAAGATTCATAATCAGTGTCTTGCCTAGGCCTCTTATCTGGAGGGGGATGGGTACCCCTGATCAAGGTAATAAGGTCTTCAGCCATTTTTATAATCTGTTTTTTAGGCATAGAGGCCTGTGCACGTGGCTCGTGCATAGTTTTGTTTTAGTTTTAGAAGTTGCCTTTGTCTTTGGTTTTGCAGCTGTCGTCGGTTTGATATATAAATGTTGAGGTCTGAAAACACACTAAGAAGCCAGTGCCTGCTCAGTGGCTCCGGACCCATCCGAGGGCGAAACATCCGTCGGTCCAATACCTTGAGTATCTTGCGTCATGCCAGATTCCACATGGGTGTCAGTAGAGGCCTGCTACGCAAAGGTAGCAGGTGTCAGGGGCTGCGAAAGCGCCTCACTGAGTACCGGCGAACGGCTTAGGAGAAGCTTTGTTGTCGGTTTTGGGTCTCTACTGCCTTTCTCTGCCCTTTTCTTTGCGTTTTTTTATGTACTCTGGTAGTCTGATTGCTATCCGACGACATTTCTGGGTAGTTAAATCTGTTTCCAAATACTTTGATGCAAAAATATACTGAAGCTTAATGGTGTATTGGTTAAATTTAGCATAAAACAGCCAGCCAGGCACGTTGTGATCAGGGCCTAGGCAAGTAATACAGTATAAATGGAAATCCTTATGAAGTATTTGCGTCCCACAAGTAATACAATTATTAACTTTTTCTGACATTGGTAAAAAGCAAGAACAAAAAAGGTTTCCCCAACAGGGTACTTAGCTTTAGTGAAGACTTCGGTTCTGAAACTCAAACTCGAATATTTCAGTAGTCGGCCGACCGGCACTTGCGAAATGCTTCTGCTTTGGGCACCGCGCGGCAAGAAAGACTGAAGAAAATGGCGCCGGCTGCATGTTTTATACCCCCTGACGACCTGACGTCATGGAAGAGAAGACAGCAACTGACGCAGGACCAAGACTTTGGAATTAAGGCCGACTGAGGGCAACCTGCCAGCAGATTACCCCAAATGTAATGACTGCTACAGTGAAACACGAAAAACATCCTCTGATACACTGGACCAAAGCAGCTCTGTGTTTCACTCAGAGTATTACAGGGACAGTCCTGAAGTGCTCCGTCTCCTACCTCCCTGCTCATCTGTACAAGCTTTTCTGATGTTAAGTCTTCCTAATACATCACCATGGTTTATAGTGCTCCATAAAAGTTCAGTTTGTGTGTCCTGTTCTAATCCTTGTCTACCTGCTGTTACTGGGCGAGTCCATCAGTAGAAGTGATCTGCAGGTAACTGTAAGCTGATAACTGATGGCATACAGCTTTAATCGCTTCCTTATGGATTATTTGCACTTTCTGTATTCCCTTACAGAAGGCCCAAACTGTATTCAGGACTGGAAGCTTTGTAAATGGCACAAACTCTGTACCACCAAGATTGCTGCCAAGATGATATGTGATTCTCAGGGACTCCAAGCTTCAGCCTCTAAGCCAGAGTTATCTCCTGGCGAATGGTTTCACTCTAAAATGTGCAATTCTGGAATCAACTTTGAGGACATATTCACTCTTGGGGACAAAATGCTTGCTGCTATATGATCAGCAAGTATTTAACAGAGTAATGTTTCCTAAATCAGTTATGTATGTAAGTATGTATTGCCATCATGCATGGAATACACATGCCCCCAGACTATGAAGCCTGGATGCAGAACTTTGTGCAAAAAAATGTGCTGCCCAGTTGCTATATCACAGGAATGCTTAAGCTTGCTATGTCCCTTTTTTGGCAAAGACGGTCTTTCATGCATTGCATCAGTTGACCCTCTGTGGAAAAAGTCCGCAATTGAAATGAATGTGGTCACTTAGATCAGCGTACTCTGTGCCAAGGAAAAAGGTAAAATTTAGTTAATGCTTTCCTCTATTCTCCTATGTAGTTTACTTTAAATGCTCGGGGGGTGGGGGTAAAACTGCAGCTGACTGAAGGACCACTCAACCATATAAGGTCTGGTGAGAGAACATTGCTGATCCACCCATTGATATAAAAAGAACCTATCCAGAAAATCTAAAGACAAGGACCCGCATGAACATGGAATGAGGTCCGACTCACACAAACACAATAATGGCCAATGAAAATGGGTACAAGGGCCAAGTGACCATGTCCCTTGAAACAAGCAATGAAGGCTATTCACGCCTCTGTACTGGGTTCTAAATGCAGCATTTGTAAGTACCTGGTTGGCAGACGAATGGGACAAAATAACATGGCTATCATGCCACTTGGAAAGGGAATGCTTAGGTACTGCTAATTCTTCCTTCTCAGGAGGAAAGGACACAAATGCTCATTCATCCTAAAATTAACCGTAGCTGCTCAGACAAAACCCAAGCCACAAGCACACATCTGGGATGTAAAAGGACCTCTCTCCCTTGGTTTCCACAGCCAACATAAAATGCCTTCGAGTTGGATGGTGGAATTAGGGAAGATTCAAATCTAACTTTGGCAGGAAACATGACTCATCCTGAGGTAGTACTTCTTCCAAGTGAAAAGCCAGATTCCCCAAAAAAGAGGGTCTGAAGCTCCCAAGACGTATGGCAGAGATGTGACAGCATCATGAAAAACTCTTCTTGGTGGCTAATTTCAGAGCTGTTTAGCTACCAGAATCAAATCAGCAAATACCGAGTTCCATGATGGAAGAGATAAAACTGTGACCAGCCACTGTTGGGCTATAAACCTGCCCTCTACAAGGTAATACTCAGAAATAACAAACACATGTACCTGGGCCACAGAATAACCAAGACACAAAACTAATGTCTTAAATATCTGAGACATTCAGAATCACCTGCAGGCTAACCAAGTGTGGGTGATATGGAGTACTACAACACCAAAACAGAGACCCACTTCTACCTGCAAGTATAGGTCTGCCAAGTACGAAGATTCTTTGCAGACTCGGTCACTTCAGAGAATTCCTATCAGCAAGGCCAGTAGAATGAGATGGACTGCATGAATGGCCAATCCCTGAGGTGGAAACATGACGGAGAAGAGTTTCTTGTACTGGCAGGAACCTTAATTATTGAAGGAATTATTTTTACAGCAACTGGGAGGGGTGTGTGCAAATGAGTTTTGGTCTTTCTTCAGACTTCTCTGATGATGTGCCAAAATGGTGGTAAATGATCGGAATATATACAGGAAGGGAGAAGGAATGCAGTTACTGTTATCTCCCACTTGTCTACTGATGAAAGCAGAAGATGGGGAGGACTGAAGCCGGTCAGATCATAAATGGGCTGATTTGGAATGCCTTATTTCCAGAAGATCTTGACAGGTATGGCCTCTGAGCTAAAAGTTCCAAGAGAGGAAAGTGAGATGCAGCTCAGAACATATGTTGGGTCATAAAGATGCATACAGAGAAGATTGCCATAGTCAATAGACAAATGTGAGGAAAGAATTGTGACCACTTGCTTGCTTGAAAAACTATAAAACTGACTGGCGGACAGGACATGGGAAGACCCAGGAAACAGCTAGAAACGGCTATTTCTTCAAAGCCTTCAAAACCAGGAGTGCTGCTCTGAGCTCCAAATGGTTGTTCCAAGGCTCTATACCCGCAAATACCTCACTCCTTGTACCATATGAAAGGCTTTAAGGGCTTCACACCCTGCAAGAAAAGAACCTGCTAAGCAGTATGACTGGTTCAGCTGCAAAAAGGGGAAGTCAGTATACTGGGGAGTGAGATGCCCACCACTACATGGTCTGAAAACATGGTTCCAACATTGAACAGCATGGCTGTAAGCATGTGGTTGCTCTGACATAAGCAATACCTCATAGTCTGTTAAACGAGGAGTGCAAATGACTACATGAAGTTAGGGTCGCCTGAAGGAAATAATGGAGCACAGTTTCGTCTAGATGTTGACCTGCATCCACACCCAAGAGTCAAACATCGTGACATTGATGTCACTCCTCCTCTATGGATAAAACAGACTAATGTTGTGGGTTCGATTTAAGAAGCTTTACTACATACAAACATCAGGACTGAGACTTCGTAACAAACTTAAATAAACTTAGACTGACTACTGCACTCATACATATTAAAACTCTGGCTGTTCACTGAAAATGGCATTGCTGCCTGCACGTGCCCTCACTTTGAAATGCTTCTTAAAGTCACAACACACACTCTGATCTACATCCTCCCTCTTTGAGAAATAAGGCATGCACAGTAATAATGACAATCATTGACATGCAAATGTACGGAAATAATCCTTTGACATGCAGTTATACAGAACTAATTACAAGTGAAGCAATCATGTCCAAGTTGCTGTGTATTTTACACTAGGTCTGGAAATACAACCTGATCGTGCGACATAAAAATTAGGACTGGGATTAGCAACAGGGAGTGTCTTTAATGAATGTTCAACTTCAGGGACATCTGGGACATCATCAGGAAAGGGAGTATGTACTGAGACAAGTCCTTCAACAGGAACATCGTCTGGGTTGCTCTAAGATCTAGAGTCTCTACCACAGGTATGATGCTGCAATATTGATTCAGACACCTTAAGAAGATGCCTGCGATTTCTTCTGTATTCTATACCCTCAGATTCTACTAAGCAAGATCTCGGCTCGGCACATACACCTCTCACTTGACCAATTTGATGAAAACCTTTCACTGTTTGCATCCTCACCATTTCTCCTTCTTTCAGTGGACGAAGAAATCTGCTCGTTATTAGTGTATCACTGATGAAGGCCTGGAGGCTGAAACCGGTCCAACTGATTTATGTTTTTTTGCCATTTGAATTAATATACTATATTTGTCTCATCCTACAGTGCTGGCCTCTGAGTTTTGTATGTTTTTTGGCCTTTGCACTTGCCTTACGTGCGAGTACATTGTGTGGTTTTTAGCATTAGGCAGCAACAGACTGGAACTGATAGGCAAGGTTGTTCTGGTTTGCCTAGAAAGAAGTCTCTGAGCAGGCGAGCCACGTAAAATGTCACTGGGTATATTTCTGAGATTAAGCAAATTCAAGAAAACATTGGTATTGTCACGCTTTGACCTCTCTAGTAATTGCTTTGTACTGCATGTTCAGCTAGTTCATTTGACTGTGGATATTCAGGACTACTGGTAACATGGATAAAGTCCCACTCTTTTGCAAATTTCTGAAATAGCTGACTGGTAAAGTGGGCACCATTGTCAGAAATAACATTGTGTGGACAACCATGGACTGAGAAATGACATTTCAACTTAGTAATGACAGTACTGGATGTTAGGTTGGGTAGCAGATCAATCTCGAACCAATTTGAATAACAAGTCTGCCAGCACTAAGTAATGTTGATTACTCCATTCGTTTGTTGACCAAGATGGCTCAGGAATCTGGTTTAGCTTAAGTGGCTCTTTTTGAAAATGCGGTTTAGTACTATTGCATACTGAACAATATGAAAGTACTTTGTCTATATCTTTTGACTGAGAAGGCCAAAATACTAGTCCTTTTGCCCTTCGTTTGGTAACTTTGAAACCTGGGTGACCACGATACAAAATCTGGATGTTCAACATCTAATCTCTGTAAGGAAAAGAATGCTGCTTTTTTGTTGGTACACAAGATTGCTTGGACGGCCATTCAACATTGATGAAGTCGCTCCGCTTTTGCAAAACTGGATCAGTTTTTGTATGATCTTAGCTCAAACTTTGTGGTAGAAAAATTACACACTCATGACATCGAAGTCAAAATTCTGTTCATCAGTTTTTTTGCGGTATTTCTGGGCGATCTGGATAAGGTATAGGCCAGATAAATAAGTTTGTGCCTTTTGTATAGACCATTTTGGAAGCTGAACTTTTGTAATCGGAGCACCATTCTTTGTAGTCTTGCTGGAGTTGTATTCATACGCTTCTTTAAAATAGTGACTAGAGGTTGATGATCAGTCTCAATCTGGATAGCTCGGTCATAAATATGATCATGGAACTTTGAACATGTGAACACAATTGCCAAAAGTTCCTTCTTAATCTGAGCATACTGCATCTCAGTTTGGGTAAGAGCTCTAGATGCATAGGTCTGTCCTACTAAAGAATAACTGCACCAAGACTGAACTTTGAAGCATCACAGGAAAGAATTACTGGTTTCCAGACATCATAGTATCTTAACATTGCTGCGGTAGCGTTGTCGCCTCACAGTAAGACTCTGTCCGGTTCGATTCTCAGCTACAGCGTCTTCTGCGTGGAGACATGCGTGAATGGACATACCTTCGTTGAAGGTTGTGCGTCAGGGCTGGCAACTTGGCACCTAAAAATCTACTGCCAATCATTAGCAGACCGGAGTTCCGGTGTGGCGACCCCTAACCGGGAAAAGCTGAAAGACACAACAACATAGTATCTTAACGTTGGTGGACTGGCAATTATTTGTTTCAGGTCATCAAATGCTCTCTGGTGTTGTTCCAACCATGCCCGGGTAACACTTTTGCATGTCAGCTCTCTTAAACACGCTGATAACTCAATGAAGCCTGGTATAAACTTGCTCAAATAGTTAACCAAGAAAACGCTGTAAGGCATGGACATTATCTGGAGTTGGCAGCTCAAGAATGGCCGTTTGTTTGGAAGGATCTGGTCGCAAGCCTGAACTGGTAAATAAATTACCAACGCGAGTAACTTTTGGTAGCCTGAATTTACATTTCAGAGAACTGAGCTTTAGATTCACTTCACATAGCTTGAAAAAAATTTGCTCCATTGCATGCTGAAAGACTTCACTAGCAGAATTTATTTCAAAAGGCATTCTGAGAAATCTGCATCTACCAAATGGCGTACTGAATGTAGTCAGTAGTGAAGATTTGTGATCAAGCATTATTTGCCAAAATTTGCATCTAACACAGAAAAAAACAGTGTAATTTGACATGAGGGTAGCAACTTCCTCGACTGCACTCATAGGATGGTGAGGTCTCTGTAATGCTTTAAGTCTCCTGGGTCAATACATATTCTGATTTCATCTGAGCTTTTCTTATGAGCGACTACCATGGAAGACACCCACTCAGTTCTGTAACTGGACAAATCACACCTTGCTGCACTACTTTAACTTGACTTTGACTGTGTCCTGCATAGCTATCGGGACTCTTCTCGCTGGTCTGACCCTCTGTGTCTAATTTCATGGAGTACACAACTGGAAGTTTACCTAGCTTGTCTCTGAAAATATCAGCATACTCTGTGAAAACGGCATCAGCGAAACTGGAACTAGGACATGTGCTTACACTGTAACTGTTCCCAGCTGAATAGCATGAAAGCACTGCTGAGCCTTTGGTGTGAATCTCTTCACCTCCATAAGCAACAAGCTTTGCACAACTGGCCAAATTAAGTTGTGCACCAGCTCTTACTCCAGCAAAATGTTTCTGCTGACATAACATTGGACTCTGAACCAGTGTCCACTTTGAGCTCTGTGGGTTTACCATTAATCAGGACAGTACAAAATGCTTTGTTTTTTGCCAACAAATCTACTGCATTAACCTTTTCATCAACCACCAATACACCACCTACATAGAAAGTAGAGTTGCAGCTTTCGGTATGATCAACTTGCTTTTTTGAGAGAACTTTCTTAATAAATGAATGAGACTTGTTTGCTTTACAAAGCTTTTGAAGTGGTTCCATTTATTTTACAGTTGTGGCATTGCTGACCAAATGCTAAGCACTTTTCTGTTCTGGACTCGTGACTGGCACCACAATTACAACAGTTAACGATGAGACTTGACTTGAGGTTTTGCTGACTCACCCTTGTGCTGCACTGAGCACGTCCGTTTTACTGAGCTACTCTTAGAACTTGCTGGAAAGGTATAGGCTTCTCCCAAGAAATCCCGCAGGGGCTGCTGCTGCCATGTGCTTAGGCCTGTTTCTGTTAGCCACGTGCTGCATGCTGTCTACATTTGCAATAGAGGCTACTAAAACCATGCTCTTATCACTTTCATGCATATTTGTGTGTCTTTCTGTAAGCTCGTGTATTTGACAAGTCTCCATGGCTTTGCTCAATATTAAATCACTGTCTCGAAGCAAAATCTCTCTCACTGCAGCATTATTAACAACACACACAAGCCGGTCCTTTATCAACTTGTCTTTCAAATCACCAAATCTGCACATTTTAGCCTTGTTTCTCAAGTCATAAGCTGCAAAAGTTTGTCCTGGCTTTTGGTCTCTTAAGTGCCTCACCAGTGTAACATTTGTCTGGGGGTTACACATTTCTCAAAATTTACGTTTCAAGCACTCGGGGCCCTCTCTTGATTCAGCTTGTACAACAATATGACTGTTTTCCCCTTCTCCTGCATGGGTCTATATTACATCATCAAAGTTTAATGGTTTGAATCACTAAAGGTCGACCTTTAATGATCGAACCATTACAATTGCGAATGTTCAGAAAAAATAAATTAAAACAAAAAAAAATCTAAAGGGTGTAGGCAGGGGTGCAAGCTGCACCCCCCACACACCCCCAACTACCTAAATATACCAACTCCGAGACCATACTACATTGAAGTAAATGAAAATCTCCCCTTACGGAGATTTCCGTTTACCTGTTCGACGTTCTGCACTTTCGCTATTCTCGTGTCGACAATGCCGGATTTGACATTGTCGGCTTTAGAGAATATAATAGGTAACCCTCCTGCATATACTGCTGGTGCATACACAAATGAATGCTCTTTATCAATGGCTTCTGATCCCATTAGATTAAGCAGAATAAATGCCCTCATACGTGCATCTTTGTATGAAAATATATGCCTGCTCAAATACTCTCCAATTCTCTGCAATATTATGATCAAACACAAGTGGACTGTGTCTGTGAAATGCTTCTGCCATGCCAACACACAGTAATAAAGAACCTTGGAATTATGTACAAACATACACACATCAGAAATTTACCCCAGAAACTTGTAATTATGCTCAACAGCACAATAGACACTTTGAAATAACTGCACATTGTGAAATAAGTCTCCGTAGCACAAGAATACTTTAAAATCACTGCACTTTGTGAAAAAATTATACTTTGCAGACAGTAAGCTCTTTGAAATAACTGGACTGTAATAAAGCACACACTGCAAACACTTTGCACTCTGAGATACTTCAAACAACTCTAGTTATACTTTGAATAGCTTTAGTTGACGTGAAATAGCTTACATCAAAAAAATGTGGTTGTTTACTAAAAAGTGCAATCGCTTTGCTTATCCATGCTCATTTTGCCCTTTTATTGTACTCGTTATGCCCATTTGACTTCCATCATGCTCGTTATACTTTTGTTTGTTTTACTTTTAACATGCGCGTTACGCAAATCAGAAGTAATTCTCAGCACTATCACATTTCGAATAATTCTATCAAATATTGTGGTTTTGAACATTTCATTTAATCAAGTAATGTGTTTTGTGCTTTTCATTTGATTAATAAATGTGTTTTGTGTTTGCAAATGCTTTGCATCATTTTCTTTACAAAATAAATCATTTATGCGAGTTTTAAAATTACAAGAAATTCGTTTCTGACCTTTTTTCAATCATTTGAGCAGTTTGGGACAAGTCATTCCTCTATATACTTCAATTTCTAACTGTGCACCTGATGGCTTGCCTTCTGGCTTCTTGCTGCCGAGACATCACGGTTCCGACACCATGTCATTCAGGCATGCCACTTCTAACACCATGTCGCTCGTCTGGTCAAGATAAAACAAAAGGTTGTAGGTTCAATTCAAGCAGCTTTATTACATACAACACATCAGGATTGAGGCTTAGTAACTTGAACTTATAAACAGACTGACTGCTGCACTCATACATGTTAAAACTCTGGCTGTTCACTCAAAATGGCACTGCTGCCTGCACACACTTTCTATTTATAGACAAGTAACCTCACTTTGAAATGCTTCTTAAAGTCATAACACACACTGATCTACACTTGGCACCATATGAAAGTGTAAGAAAGAAAAAAAAACTGATATGCATGAAAATACATCAGGATGAAGGACTTCTGAGCTAGGAACAGACAACACTTCTTCCAATTTACTTTTTACTCACCCCAAGAATTGCATCCATGTTGGCCACCTTCTGTAAATCCCTGAAGAGTATGGGACAACAATCATTTTCCCAGGTAGGAGACCATCAACACAGCCTTGCCCTACAAAGCCTCAATCATGATAACCAAAATATTGATGAAGGTCCAGAGTAATGACCAAAGTCTAAAAGGCAACATTTTCTAATGGCAATGATGCTAACCCACTTTGAAGCAGAACATTCTACTGGGAAAACTTGTATACTGTTGTATCAAACTGAATCCATATCCAGTTACACGATCAAGATGCACATGGTAACACACACAAGACTAACTGTAGATTGCACTTTCAAAACCAAATACCTACTGAAGATAAAGAGGTCCAGAATGGAAAAGAAATTTCATGTACGCCCTGGGAGTAGGTAGGGACCCGAGGTAAAATACTTATCCCCACACCAAACCTTAGGACAGTATATACAGCCCATTCATCAGCAAGTCTGGGACACTTCAAGAGAGTCACTGAACTAAATGCATATGCCAAATGTGCCCTTTATGGGGGATAAAGTGAGAAATTTAGGGTGGAACCAAAGTGGATCATGTTCAAAACCAAATGGTCAATTGTAAGTTCAGATTACAGCCTTCTGACCTGAAGGCTATTGAGGGGCACTGACACTCTAAAACGAGACTTGGATGTTTGATTCCCTACCCAGCTATCCAGATTTTTCTTAATTTGTAAGAGTTTCTAACCTACATACACGAAATAAGAGTTATATTACCCAATATATTCTAATCATTTGTAATAAAGATCACCCAAGCATGGATTTGCTGTAATGAACACAAAATGCTAAAATTGTTGCGTTTAAGTTGCAACACTTTTGTTACTCACCAAATTTACCACCAACCTGCAGTTATCCATTCCTAAAGACTTTGTAAGCCAGTATTAATAGTCTCCAATAATATCAGTGAATAACTTAAAATGCTGACATCATCTGTCATAATTCAGATCATTCAGTGATGTAATCCTTTTAGAATTTTTTTCCTTTGGAATGACTCCAGTCATTTCACCTGTCCAGCTGTATATGTTCAAAAATGCTACTGTATAAAAAATGCTACAGTACTGCAGAATAGGTCTTAAAAAGATTTAGCAGATAACATTCTTACCTTGCAGAGATGTTCAAAAGTATGCCAAGTTGGCTCAAAGCTTTCGGGCAACGTCTACAAGTTTAGCAAGAGATAACTTCAGAGGTAATCATTATACCCCGGTCTTTATATTCTAATACTTCATCCAGTAAGGCATCTAAAACTCTGAGGTTCTTTTAATACACATTTACCACAGCGCAAAATTTTACTCGTCGATACTGAAATTAATACAGAAATCATTTGTCCATTTTGCAGTTTTAGTTAATGACTACTGGCTTCAAAGTCCTCACTGTTTCTAACTGGAAACCCAACTTTATGTAGCTCATGTTTAGGAATATTGTTGTAAAGGCTGAAAAGTACTGGACTTAAAACTGAACACTGAGGTACACATGCCCAAAACTGAACTAGGACTAAAGAATATCCTTGAGTCACTATCCACTGAAACATTCTGTTAACTAAGATTCCAATGAATCAAATACAGATTATTTTTCCCCACTAATCAATAATTTAAGCACTGTTATATGGAGCACAGTACTGAACACTTTGGATAAATCCATAAATTTTAATTCAGATGGCAATCCTATATCAGATCGTGGAGCTATTTGATCACAGAACTCTAGTAAAATTAGTAAGGGTAGATCTAGTCCTGGTAAAATAATGTTGTTAAAGATCAAGACAATGTACATCTTATTCTTTTTGATTATTTATTTATTTATTTATTTAACATTTGTTGACAGGGCTAGTCTAGCTGGATATATGTCCATTTTCAGTAGAGGCCCAGGGAGAAAAGCTCCAAAAGAACAGACAAAATTTAAAAACAAATTACAGTTACAAGGCATTTAACTTCAGTAACAGAGGCATTAAAGTTTAGATAAGATAAAATACAGATAAAATACCACATCCCTTATTTTCAGTTCTGAATCTTTTTTTTTTTTTTCATAGAAGGAGAGTAGCAAAAAGGAAGAGTGAAATTCTTAGAATAGGGTCTTAGTAAGGAGTAGGGAAAGAGACGAGGAACAGAGGAAAATACAAAGAGGAAAAGGAGAGAGAAGTAAAGTGAAGTGAGCTTCGAGTACAGCAGGAAGCAGGTGGTGTATCTATTAAGTCTAGCTGAGTAAACCAAGTCCAACTTTCAGGTAAAGTGACCTTTAGAATATAAGGTGTAATAGCTAAGGAAAAGTAACATGGTGATAGAACAGGAGGAGACAGTTTTAGTCAGGGTTGCTGCAGGGACAGAGCCAGCGGCTAGTAAGATGAAGTTTAATTTTCTTTTTGAAAAGTGAAGTAGAGGAGATATTAGTGAGGTCACCAGGAAGTAGATTCCAGCTTTTCCTCACTGTATAGGAGAAAAGGGAGTCACCTGCTTTATTGTTGGATTTATGAGTAGATACTAATAGTTTGTTAGATGATCGAAGGTTAGAGAGATTTTTATATGGACTGATGAGATTTGTAAGAACTGGTGTTTTATCTGGTAATAAAAGGACATTTTAAAAATTTCCCAGAATTGATGGGAAACTGACTGGTCTGTAACTATTTACTTCTATTAATTTAGTTTTTTTTCGAAATTAGTATTATATTTGATCTTTTCCACATAAATGTACACAAGTTATCAAAACCAGAAAGTGGTAATAAGCTGAACCCCAAAGTTATGTTTGTCAGTAAAATCACTGGTATGTTTTGTCTTAACCCACTGTCATACTATTTATTCACTCTTGATAGCTCTTTCAACATTATCACATGTTATTTCTCAGCATATATCGGCAACTACTGTTAGAGGAGACACATTGACATTATTAGTACACTGAACCGAAACAATTTTATAGATTAGTGTTGTAAAAGCATATGTTAAAACTCAATTTTCAAAAGTTCTGAAATAATCATACTGTCTGGAGCCCGATTACAGCATATGTAGAGTCCAAAATGTATTACCTTTCACCTCTGCAGTCGAATCTACACTATTATACAATGTTTTTTTTATGGTAGTGCAGCCATATATCAAGACTTCTTTGATTAGTTGCAAAAAGACAATCAGCCTAATGCAATACTTTAAAAAATAAAGAATAGTAGCACAACGTTGCGAGTCCACAGATAAAATTTATTAATCCACAATTAGTTAAGCGCTTTCATCAAACAGTATGACTTCATCAGAACAGTTAAAATATAAAATTTCAGGCTTAAATAACTAATAATTTGAATTCATTGGTCTAGCAATTACCAAATCATGTTTCAAACATACCAAGGCCCATTTTCTATCCCTCCAGGAGCATATTCCTCCTGCTGTTGCCCATAAAAAAACAGTTTGTCAGTGGGATAAGCCCTTCCTTGCTTGTATTGGTTATTATCCCTTTCCATCTTTTTAACTTTTTTCTTAAATATATTATCACATTTTTGATCCACTCTACTAATAATCTTATAATACAAGCTTTCAGACGGAAAGGATGTTAAAGAACAGGATATACGAGCATTTATACGATATCAAATGTGGAAAAAACACTAATACGTTATACAAACACAGTTCTCTGTGTAGTAATTTTACTGGTTTTAAGTTAGGCATTTTGGATTTTGTTACAGTGGATGTGAGGGGGGGTGATAGGCAAAATAGGTTGCACAGGAAGGAGTTGATGTGGCAACTTCGACTAGCTGCTGACCAAGCCCCTGGCATCAATGAACATCTTTCAATTATGCCTGTTTTGAAAGAGAAGGCAGATTTAGTATAACACAATGGCCATCTGGTCATGAAGTAATTTTTAATATGGAGTAAAAAATACACATTTTTTTATAACAATGTTAATAATTATTTTTTTGTATTTTTCTATCATAATTTATACAGAAAAATATATTTATATATATTTTTTTAAGAATGTGTTTTTTCACATACATATTGCAATGGTAAACACCTTTAATGCTGGATTGATATGCATATTGGTTTCATTATTCATGAGACTTGGTATGTTTGAAACATGATTTGGTAATTGCTAGACCAATGAATTCAAATTATTAGTTATTTAAGCCTGAAATTTTATATTTTAACTGTTCTGATGAAGTCATACTGTTTGATGAAAGCGCTTAACTAATTGTGGATTAATAAATTTTATCTGTGGACTCGCAACGTTGTGCTACTATTCTTTATTGGTTACATTTCAGCACATCTACACCAACTGGTTGGACTAATGCAATACTTTCTTTAATAAAGTAAAAAAAAAAAAAAAACTATGGTAAAACAAATTATATTTCACAATACAGATCTATACTTTTATCAGACCTTCCTTCTTAATAGTATTCCAACTTTGCTGCTGCTTACAATGTTCAACACTAGAAGCAACCATGTCTAAAAGAAAGTTACCTCTTGGTTTCTCAATGGATTCAAACCATGGAATGTTAACATGTCTATAATTACCTCCATGCAAGCAGACTTTGTAGAAAGATTAGTCCAATGTCAGAATAATTAAAGCCCTCCAGTAATAACAGGTTTCTGGAATCAAGAGTTTTAAACGGGTATAACAAGAACTCCTGAGGTTTACTGTGGCCTACACTAGGGCAACAACAGCATACAACTAATCTTATGGAATCTTTAGGACCCAATATATCTACAGTTAATGTCTCCATGTATCTGTTCACGGATATCAAGGTAGATGGAGTCTATTCATGAACAAGGGCCACCTACTATAAAATTAACTCAGAAGCACTCATTTTCTATATTCAATGAAACTTTGATCTAATTAGCTCCATACTGCAAAAATTGCCACAACTTCATAACACTCAATAGAGGCAACTTTTCAGTTAACTGTACTTATTACTGATACAATATGTATTTGCAAAACTAAACCATTTAAAAGTTATTACAGCAATAATATCCCCCTTTTATATATATATATATATATATATATATATATATATATATATATATATATAGTTCTCTAATTTCCTTTTTTTTAAATAGTTCCTAAAATACGCTTGATGTGATCGGATATTTTTTTCCACTCAAGTGTCTTCTTACTTTAAGAAAGATGACACATCAGTTTGCTGACCACCACTGCCTCCTAGAAAGTCAGACACAATCTTGCTCTATCCTGTTATTGTGCTCTTCCTCAAGTTATAGCAATTTAAGATCATTCTGCAGTGGCTAATTAGGCATGAAAGAATAGTGTGAGTCTATAAAGGAGACATCAAAAGACCAGCATTCAAAGATGGGGTAGGAAAAAAAAATAAGAAATGCAGCAGATGGGATGACACATTTAAAGATTATCATAGGAGAACAGGCAAATGGGATGGCACAGACTAAACAGAAGGAAGAACATGGGAGATGAATCCACAAAAGAAAGGACAAGGAGCAAATACAAAAAGGGTGGTTACAAGTGATATCATGGAGTGAGAAGGAGTGAGAGAGTTAACACAAATGTGCCCAAGCAGAAGCCACCACCATAAGAAGAGCAGAAGAAGAAGACAGGCAGGACACTCATTCAGATAAGAAAGGCAGAAAGCAAAACAGAAGAGTGGAGGGACACCTTGTAGTACAGTACAGGAGGAATGGGGGAGAAATCAAATGCACCACAGGAATGCAAACAGTGAAAATATTGGATAAGGATGAAAGTAGTGAAGTACAGGGAGAAAGGTTACAGACAGGAGGAGTAGCAATATGAAGTAGAAAATGAAAGCGAAGACAGACAATGGGGTAACAGAAAAAGTCTTGGTGACTGCAAACTTCAACACAAGGAATATTAGGAGTCTAGGGAGGACAGTAAAAAAAACTGAGCTTTCACTCAGTAAGACATGGAATGGGAGACCAAGGAGATCATCCACTGTGAAGCATGGATGCACGCTGCAGTACATGTAGACATCAATGATCCCCTCAGGAGAAGCAGCTGAGAGATGGCAGCAAGTAAGGCCAGAGAAATCAGTATGGGGGGGGGGTAGCAGCAGCACTCTCAGAAGCGTTACCTGCAGCAGCAGCCAGCATACACAGGAAATAAAGGATTAGGGAATATAATGAATGACTGCAACAGTCGAAAAAGGACAAAGGCTTGGGGGATGGATGATAGGCAGACTGAATGACCTATAGATTCGCTCTATACTAGGGACATGTTCCATCTAAGCCCCAAAGGGATTAACATGCTTCATGCTGGGATGGAGAGGTAAAGTTCAAAAAAGTATCTTTTGACTAAGACGGGTGGTGGAGAGAGAATGACAGAAGCAGAAGAGGGACCAACTGTTTGGGCAGTAGACAAAAGGTGAAAGCTGTAGAACACACAGAGGATTAAAGAAGGGTCACACAACATGGCTGGGTAGCACTGCTCTAAAATGTAAAAAGTCCAAGGAGGAAGAATGGGAAAAATATATACATTTCTTTTTATTTAAAACATTCACAGACAACACTACATTAGCATAATTACATAACAGAAAAAAGTAGCAATCTACATAAAGGAGGGCATTCACTATGAAATCAAAGAGGATGAATACCACCAAGCCAGGAATGAGTAAAGGCACAAGCAGAGTCAGAACTTAGCTTAAGTGCCCTTGCAGCTAACATTGGGGGGTGGACTGATGATACTATATCTTCTTTCAGATACAAAAGGTGGCACAACAGAGACTGGGAATTAAGAAATTCGTCAGAACTGACTATTGTCCTAAATCATAAGGACGTTTAGTCTAGGAGTAGAGGCCTGTTCTAGAAAGGACAGCACTCTTGACATGGTCTTTTCCAATGCATAGGGTGTCACGGATACCCAGGCTGGTGTAGCCCATACTGATTTTTCCACTGTGAAACTTAAGAGCTGGGGAGGGAAGATAACATGACAGACACTGGAGTGGGACTATGATGACTCTGGAGACTGGGAGTAAACGGAGGGGATACATAAGCTGCAGGAAAGGGATAGGTATGAAGTACCAAGGGCTACAAACAAAGCTGCAAAGAAACATCAACAGCAGCAGAAATGCCAATATGGCTATACAGGAATGCAAGACAAGCAGTAAGGACAAGAGGAAAGGAGGCACAGGACAAAAAGTACTAAAGGAAAGAAACAGGAGGGCTTCTTGGTCTATGACACAAAAGGAGAAAGTAGGACAGTTCAGGTTGTCAAAACAATATGCTACTAAATGTCCTTGACAATGAATTACTTATTGCAGTCCTAGGATTGATTCTGTCAGCTGCAGTTATATGCCACAGTACTCCTGGACTGTAATATTTATTAGGATTAATTTGCAGCCAAGGGCTTTATTTCCTCAGTCAACACTGTCCTGCTGTGCAACTCTGAGCAAGTCATTTAACTTTTTTTCAGTAAGTAAATACATGAATAAAAAAGGACAGAGCTGGCCAGAGTGAAAGAAAATGGGAAGAAGGTCAAAGTAATGGGAAAACCACAGATACAGAATTAACACTATGCTACAATCTCCACCAAGGAAAAAAAGGGGAGGGTGCCATGCTACGACGGGAGGCAGGGAAGAACAGAGGACTAGCAATGCAAAGGAAACTAGTGGTCTTTAGGCAGGATAAATAAAAAGGACCAGATAGACTGCCCCCCTCAGGCCTAAAATCTAATACTGCAATGAACCCAGCTATTTTAGACCTCAACTTTTGCTTTTAAAATTACAAGAGCAGCGTTTACTGAAATACCTAAAACTTTCCAAATGATAAGCATCTTAATAAGAGGTTGAGCCATCCAGTGAAGATCTCTTTTTAAAACAAACCTGCATTATTAATATTTGCTAAATGTACTACTAAAAATTGCAAAGCTAGAGAGTCACTTTTCCTCCGCTGTACCCTGATGAAAGCATTCTACAAAAGTAGACCAAACCACACCTCTCAACCTCAATGCAAAAAACCTGGACAAAGCTCAACAAAATGGGGGGACAAAGGCCCCAAAATAGGGACATATTTTAAATACAGCTCTGAGTAACAGGGTTTGTTTTAACATACATTTTCTGAAGGATTTGAAGGCTGAAACTCAAATGTACGTCATTATTTAGTAACTTCAAACCTGAGATCATCCCAGAGATTTGCCAAGAAAAACAAGTTTTACGAGGAACAGGCCAAAAATATGAGCCGAAAATCTGTATAGTTGACAGGTTATGGACCACACTGGCTGTTAACTACAGAAACTTCCTGATTTTTTTTTTTTGTGATTCTACTTCCATCATCTTCCACTGTTAAAAAAAAAAAAAAAAAAAAAAAAAAAAAGAAGTTATGTACTCACCATAACGTTCCATGTTTGTAGTCCATCTCACCCTTCATTCTTACTGACCGGATCGGGAGCCGATCCTCGGCTCCGACTTGGCCTACTTACAAGCTCGAAGTCTTCTAGTTGGCTCGTGGCTAGGTAGGTATCCCATGGTGCACCAGTACAATCTCCAGATCTTGTTTGCTGCTAACTAGGAGAAATAATAACAAACATACAGAAAGAAGCCAATAATAAAAGGTATCCAGTGAATAATAACAATATTGTTCTGTCTCCAGGTACTTCCAGGATGGGGGTAGGAGGGTGGGTTCATAAGAATGAAGGGAAACATGGACTACAAACATGTAACATTACGGTGAGTACATAACTTCTTTACATTCTGTAGTCCTATCTCGCCTTCATTCTTACTGATGGGACTGCGTCCCTAGCACCTTATTCTTGGGTGGCTCAAGGAAAAATACTCCTGATTACCATGGAACCAAAGGATGCGTTACCCCTGGAGGTTTAATCCAATTTGTAATGAGTAATAAATGTGTGAGGGGTAGCCCAAGTTGCTGCTGCACAGATATTATCAAGTGGGACCCTGGCTTGAAAGGCTGCAGAGGTAGACTGAGATCTCGTAGAATGAGCCTTGATTTTGAAAGGTAAAGGCCTACCCTCAGAGGTGTAAATGTAAGCTAGATATCCAATTTGAGAGGATCACTTTGGAAACTGGTAAACCTGACCTGGATTTGAAGAAGGAAATAAATAATTGATCTGACTTCCTGAATTCCTTAGTCCGGTGTAAATAAAAATGTAATTGTCTATGAACATCGAACTGATGAAACTGTAATCTGCTGCGTTGGAATGATTTGGGAAGAACACTAGAAGTTCTATGGATTGGTTCAAAGTGCTATGGGAACAGACCTTGGGGACAAAGGATGGATTAGTACGAAGAGATACTGTCTGTGAAAAATCAAATAAGGGAGTTTTACAGATAGTGCTTGTAACTCTTACACCCTTCTAGCAGATGTGATAACCACCAGAAACAAAGTCTTCCAAGACAGAAATTTCAGAGGCAAAGAATGAGAAGGCTCAAAGGGCGGAGACGTCAATTTAGAAAGCACAAAATTCAAATCCCATGAAGCAACAGGTTCTTGAAACGGGGGTCTTAAAGTGGCACCTTTGAGGAAGGTTTTGCACAGCCTATGTGACATCAGCTTAGAATCTTGTATGCCTAGATTAAAATTAGAAATTGCTGCCAATTGAACCCTGATAGTGGCAGCCGCAGATCCCTGGTGGAAAATCTCAGACAGGAATTCCAAAACCAGCGGAACGGAGACGGTATAAGGGTCAACATTCTTTTTCTCAGCCCAGAAAGAGAACCTCCTCCATTTACTGGAATATAGTCGCCTAGTGTAGGGTTTATGAGAGGACGTTAGGATACGAGTCACGGAGGGTGAGAAGTCGTGAAGCCTGACTAGGGATGGAACTGAGCAGCCAAGATGTCAAATTGAGGGTGTGTAATGCAGGATGAAGCGAGCCCGACATGTGCATCAAGAGATCTGGCACTGGGTCCAGAATCCAAGGATAGTCTAGGAGAAGAGGCCCGAGAAAGGGGACCAAACCTAACAAAGCCAGTAAGGAGCAATGAGGATCAGTTTGCTTCCCAGCTGTCTCACTTTCTGAATAACTTTGGGTACGAAAGGAAAAGGAGGAAAAGCATAAAGGAGACCCAGGGGCCAACTGTGAACAAGTGCGTCTCTCGGTGACTCCCCCAGAGGAGGGATGAAAGAGAAGTAGCTGATGCATTTGACATTGATCGAGCTGGCAAAGAGATTGCAGCAAGGCTCTCCCCATCTGCAGAAAATCTGCTCTGCTATTTCCTGTTTCAGAGACCACTCATGAGGCATCAAGATTGCCCGGCTGAGCTTGTCGGCTATCACACTGGTTGTCCCTGGAATGTGCGTTGCCACCAGAAAACGTTGGCAAGATATCACCCATTTCCAAACTCGAATGGCCTATCGACAAAGTGGGTATGATCTGGTTCCGCCTTCTTTGTTGATATACCATACTACCGACATGTTGGCCGATTGTATTGCAATCATCCCAAGAGGCAGAAGGTCGTGAAGTGCTTGCAATGCCAGGAGCACCGCCCTCATCTCTAGAATGTTGATATGCAGGTGAGCCTCGTGATCTTGCCATGTGCCTTGGACAGTCCTGCCTAGATAATGCCACCCCACCCTACCTGTGAGGCATCCGTGGTCACAGTGGCAACAGGTTGGCGAGGGACAAATGAAGTGTCCGTAGTTAACTGGTTGGGTTGAGTCTAGCAAATGAGGTCCTTCTTGCAAGAGTCTATCAGCAATGTACGCTGAGATAATGGTAGGTGTTGAAAGGACCACTGGGACGACAGCAGCCACCGAGGAACCCTAGTGTAGTCTGGCTAGCGGCACTAGTAGTATGGTGGAAGCCATGGTCCATAGAAGCTTCAGAATAGTCTTGGCCTTGACTTTTCATAGGGGGAGAAGAAGTTGAATTTGAAGAACCAGATTCTATGCCCTTTCTACTGGCAGATGAGCCAACATGTCTACTGTGTATCTCTGCTCCTATAAAATTCAGAAACAGAGGGCAATAAGGCAGATTTTTTTTCCAATTGATAGAAATCCCAACTGGGCACAAAGTTGAATGGTAGCGTCCCGGGTCTGAAGAAGTAGATGCCTAGTGGGGGCGGTCAGGAGCCAGTCGTCCAGATATGGATACATCTGGAATCCTCAACGTCTAAGGTGAGCTGTCATTACTGTCATACACTTGGTGAATACCCTGGGGGCTGTGGTGAGACCAAAGGGCACAGCAAGAAACTGATAATGACTGGCTCCCAGCCGGAAGCGTAGATGACTCCTCGACGCCCTGTCTATTTTTGTGATCGTAAGCATCTTGGAGGTCTATTGAGCACATCCAAGTGTCTTTCCCTAGTAACGGAGAATAGACTGAAGTGTCACCATCCAGAACTTGTCCGTCTTCATGGATTCAATCTGCTGAGGTCCAAGATGGGTCTCCAGTCCCCTGTACGTTTTGGCACTAAAAAGAATCTGGAGTAAGTTCCGGATCCTATTTGATCTGCTGGGATGGCTTGGATGACTCTTTTTACCAGCAACTTCTTGACCTCCACAGATGTCTGATCCCTATGATTGGGTGGAACATCTGGGATCCTCTTGAGAATGTAGGGTGGCAGAGAAAAGGGTATGACATAACCTCTGGTAATAATTCTTTGTACCCATTTGTCTTGAGTGATACTTAGCCAGGCTTCTGGATACAAAGAAATGTGACCCCCGACCGGCTCCAGATAAGCACAGTTGGGCCCCACATCAGGATCGCTGGTAAGGCCGGCCGCGAAACAAATAGCGGCCTCCCTGGTTTTGCGGTTCGCCCCTGCCTCTAGGGCGACGTCTACCATTTCCTCCTCTGTCTCTGAAGGAGGAGTTAACCTGTGCATCTGAGAAAAACCTCTGGGACTTCTTGAACCACATTTTACCACCTCTCGGATCCTTAGGGTATGGTCTAGAGGGGACAGTAAAACGTACTCCCACGGCAGTGTGTGTTTTTCCCTCTTGCTCGTACTGGGCGAGTGTGTCTTTTATCTTGGGTCCAAACAATGAAGAACCAAAGGGGGTGTTGGTAAAGGTAGACTTGAATGGTTCCGCAAAATTACACAAACGCTTCCAGAAATGACGTCTTAGGGAAATTCCTAAACCCGCAGCTCTACTCGCTCCATCGGCTGCATACGAGATAAGCCTCATGGGACAAGTTGACAGACTTCAAGGTGGACAGCTGGACAGGCACCTTGTCAACGACACCCTCAGTACATGTACTTTGTAGAGAATCTCCTAACTCCTTAAGGAGGTGATCTCTCTGAAACCTCGTGAAGTGTGTAAGGTAGTTCAGCGATCTAAGAGTAAATGCCGCTGACGAGAAGATACGCTTCTCGTATCTGTCCATTGTTCGAGACTCCTTATTCGGCAGATGAACAGAAGGCGATGTATCCACTAGCTCCTTCTTAGTGGCCGCCATTACCACCATGGCATCTATGGGAACAGCTTTAAAGAAAAATTACTTTTCCCTGGGTGCAGAAAGAAACTTATTTTGTCTCCTGGGGACTGGCTCCATGGCATCAGGAGTATCCCACACCTTCCGACTAACTAGCTCCATCAGTTCGAAGGGTGGAGATACCCAAGAGGCTGAAGGTTGAGACCAGAAAGCCTTCAGGTACACTGACTCCTCATCAGAAGGGGTAAAAGTGGGCCAGCCGCACCTCTGCTTAAGGATTTCCAGGATGTCTATGAAGGAGACACCAGAGGACGACTTGGGGGAACCTTCTGACTCCTCGAGGTCAGTGTCCGAGGTAAGAGACTCATCCTGGGAGTCTACATGCTTCCTTTTGCATGTTCTCTTCCATGGGGGCTCATCGGAAGTATATTCCGGGGAGGTCTTGGATGAGTGGGGGCCACCAGCTGGTGGCTGCTGAGGTTGCGTATCTCTACTGTCCAGACAGAGTGGAGTAGGTGCAGAGACAGAAATAGGTGCCCTAGGGAGGGAAGAGTGTCGGTACCACTGGTAGGAGCTGCTGATCAGGACGGCATACTCCTCATCATCTCGAATGCCGATCTCTCCGGCTCCATGGATGCCATCAGTTCCAGAGCCATTGGCTCAGAGATAGACATAGGGTCCGAGCTCACCCTTGCCAACGCACCGAGAGGAAGGCTCGGAACCGAAGAGGTTAGTTTCAGGTGTCCCTGTTGGGGCCGACGGGAAGCTTCAGCTCCTAGACACCACAGACGGCACCAAGATGGTCGGAGCGGAACTCTGCTCTGAAACAACCTCAGGAGGAGCTGGAACTGAGGGTTCCACCAGCAGTACCAAACACTCCGGCTCCGAAAGACCAACATGGCTCGAAGGAGGAATCAAAGGGGGGACGGACTCAGGTGGCCCTGGAACTGACTGGGTCGGAGTCAACAACAATTTGGGTAAAGCAGATGACTTGAGAAGTCCCAGCACTACCCTCTCCATATCTTCTTCAGAGA
This sequence comes from Protopterus annectens, assembly GCF_019279795.1. Lineage (NCBI taxonomy): Eukaryota > Metazoa > Chordata > Ceratodontiformes > Protopteridae > Protopterus > Protopterus annectens. The sequence continues at coordinate 305,018,700 of NC_056733.1, read as the reverse complement.
AACTCTTGGAAGACCTGGAGGACAGAGTAGGAGAATGGGATCTCTGCAGCATGGATGACTTTAATACAGGGGGGACCGGTAAAGGGTTCATAGACCAGCTCCATTGAATACTATCAGTGTTTGGCTCCGAACTACTTGGTGCCAACCCTGTAAAAGTAGTAAAACTCTCAATCAACTTCGAACTCAGTGGGGCCGATGAGACAGTAATTTTGTCAGGCTTAGTCATTTTAAGAGGCGGCTCCGAGACACCAGCTGGTGCCAGGGAGGGCCTCTTAGAGGATTTGGACGTTTCCTTTTTAGATCCCAGAGATCTAGCAGAGGAGAAAGAGCTAGCCAGATCTTCCTCAAAAGAAGGCTTTAGGAGACCTTTTAGAATGAGCTTATTTTTTTCTTTCTTGCAACAGCCTAGCACTAAAAGAGTGGCAAAATAAGCAAGTTTCCTGTAAGTGGAAGGCCCCAAGATAGTAAACGCAGTTACTGTGGCCATGCGTTATGGACATCTTCTGTGAGCATTTCATGCATTTTTTAAAGCCAGATGGCTTATGTTCCTTGCCTTCCTTATACATCTTACAGAAGATGAACTCACACACACACAAGAAAGAAAGTGGGAGGACTAGGTCCTCCAACTTAAACAGGCCTAGCTGGGGAGGAAAGAAAGGGAAAACTAGGTCCTCTAACTAAAACGGAGCTAGGGGGTACAGAAACGAGTAGAGAGACTAGCACACACAACAGAACAGGAATTCAGTTCTAATTTGTGGAAAACACAAAGAACAAGGTCAACAGAACCTCGTTGTGTCTGCAACACTAATAACAGGAAAAAATCAGTGAGCGGAAAGCTCCGCAAAAAGTCTCTCTCCTCTCTCTCTCTCTCTATATATATATATATATATATATATATATATATATATATATATATATATATATATATATATAAAAAATCAAGTGAAAACTGGCACACAGGATACCAAGTACTATAAGGCCAACGGAAAACTGTACTTAAGGAAATTGCAAACAAAATGTGCTCTAATAAACACAAACTATTCTAACTGCAAACACTACGCTGACTACAGCTATACAATGCTATATAACACTATCAAAATGTGAAAATAGAAAATTTATCCAAATATTTGAACAAAATGTGTAAGACTTAGCCACGGCCAAGAAGAAGTACATTTGAACTCATCGACACGGCAAACGAGATCTGGGGATTGTACTGGTGCTCCATAGGATACCTACCTAGCCACGAGCCAACTAGAAGACTTCGAGCTTGTAAATAGGCCGAGTCGGAGCGGAGGATCGGTTCCGATCCCATCAGTAAGAATGAAGGCGAGATAGGACTGCAGAACATCTCTCATTTATCACCCGTCATGCCTGCTCCATCTTTTCTCTAACTTCAGGAGGGATTGTTGTATATGTGCATATATGTCCCAAGCTAGCTATTTTTTCATTATGTTCTATGACAGTGTATTTAAAGTACTGTACTTTTTAATATTTTTGTTGCAATTTCCAAAAAATGATTCAGTGATTAGTTTCTGAAGACATGGTTTTATATTTAGCCTTCAGAAATGCGAATGCCAAATCTGGCAGTTGTTTCTCCAAAAACTGATCTCCGAGCCTGAGGAACATCTGAGCAAGTAGGGTTACCATTTTGAGGGCTACCTTCTTCCTGACTTTATTCTCCCGCTACAGAAATAAAAATAAGACAAAAGTACATTTTGACCGTTCTTAAACAGCCGTAGTCCAAGTGGCTATTCAAGTACGGATATCTCAGTGTGTGCTACCCCTCCCCCTTTTCTGTGACAGCTGACATTTTTTTTTACTTTACTTTATTGCCCCCTAGATAATAATATCTTTATGACACTCTAGCTACACCATTTTTTTTTACCTACGCTTCAAAAAGTAGAAGTATGGTGCAGAAATGTTTATATTACAACTGAACAGACAAGACATATACACACACACACATATATATATATATATATATATATATATATATATATATATATATATATATATATATATCTTTACACACGTAGAACCCAAAAAATATCAAAAAATCCCCGTAGACTGTAGCAAGCAGGAAAAGCAATAAAATAGTGGTAACAGTTCTGTAAAGTCAGTAATCCAGAGTTAGCACACGTAACTGGTACGATAAAAACTTTATTCCAAACAAGACAAACGTAAGCGCTTTCACGGATTCAACCGCTTCATCAGACGTATGAATCAAAACTAACATTCCAGTTGTATTTAATTCAACTTCAAACCTTAATTGAATAATTAGTGAATTCATTTTAAAGAAGCCACAACATAAATCGCACTTACATTGATTACATTTACTTGTTTACATAATATAAAAATATAAAATATAGAAATATATCTAGTCTTAATACTAAAATCAATAAAATTATTCTAAACATTTATAATTATAAATGTACAAAATGGAACTTGGTATAATATTATCTTAATAATTATTCAATTAAGGTTTGAAGTTGAATTAAATACAACTGGAATGTTAGTTTTGATTCATACGTCTGATGAAGCGGTTGAATCCGTGAAAGCGCTTACGTTTGTCTTGTTTGGAATAAAGTTTTTATCGTACCAGTTACGTGTGCTAACTCTGGATTACTGACTTTACAGAACTGTTACCACTATTTTATTGCTTTTCCTGCTTGCTACAGTCTACGGGGATTTTTTGATATATATATATATATATATATATATATATATATAAAAACAAGAAAATAAACAGTAATAATTCATATATTAGTAACAAGATAAAAAAGAAGTGATGTCTTACCATAACGTTCCATCTGTGTTGTTGATCTTCTATTCTTGACTTCTGGGTTATGGTTCAGATCCTCTGAACCAATCCAGCCATTATACAGCTTGCATCAGCCAAAAAACTCTTGAGCTAAAAGTCTACCCACAATGCCCCTTTCTACATTACCTCAGATCGAGTTTGCAGACTTGCAGAAAACAATACAGTCAGACTTAAGTCAGAAGCCATGTCCAAGGTGCATCATAACAGGGAATCCCAGGACTGCAAGTCGCTCCATCAGGATTCCGTATGAAGGGGCAGGTGAGGTGGGACGCAAGAATAGATGAAGATCGACAACACAGATGGAACGTTATGGTAAGACACAACTTCTTTATCTGATATTGTCAATCTTCATCTATTCTTGACTTCTGGGACAGAGTCCCCAGCTACCTTAGATCCTGGGAGGCTTTATGTAAATACATTCCTGAGAACCATAGAACCAGAGGAGGCACTCCCCCTGGAGACCATATCCAATATGTAGTGAGTAATAAAGGTATGTGGGGTAGCCCATGCTGCAGCTGTGCAAATTTCAAACATGGAAGCTTTAGAATGAAAAACAGCTGATGTCACCATAGATTTGGTGGAATGTGCCTTCATCGGCATTGGAAGCTTTTAAATTCTTTTTAGTGTACATAAAGCAAATGCAATCTCTTAACCATCTGGACAGAGCATAGTTAGAAACAGGTTTGCCCAAGGCTGCACCTGTAAATGAAACAAATAACTGTTCGGATTGTCTGAATTGCTCAGTTCTGTCCAGGTAAAAAGGTAAATGTCTGTGCACATCCAGACGGTCTAAACAATATTCACCCTTATTAAAAAAATTTGGGAAAAATACTGGCCTCTGAGACCACTTTAGGAAGAAAGGACTGGTTTGTTCCGAGTGAAACTCTGTCTTTACTGAAAGCTAGATAAGGCGGCTTTGAACATAAAGTTTGCAATTTAGAAACTTGTCTTACAGAGGTGACCGCTATAAGTAAAAACATCTTCCAAGAGAGGAACTTGGAATCACAGGTAGCTGCAGGTTCAAAGGGAGAGAACGATTGTTTTGCAGTCACTTGCATTAAGTCCCATGGCTATAGAGGATCTTTGAATGGGGGCTTTAGACAAATTGTCCCCTTAAGGAAAACCTTACAAAGTTTGTGAGAAATCAAGAGCTGGTTACCGAAATGACTGCTAGGAAAACCTTAATAGTAGAAGCAGAAGCCCCTTTACCAAAAATGGTAGCTAAAAAAATCTAGAACTTTTTCTACTGTAACTGAAACGGGATCAAGACCACTATCATAAGCCCAGAGAGAAAAATCTTTCCATTTACTAAGGTAGAGATTCCTGGTGGATGGTTTATGGGATGCCAACAAAATGTATCATAAAGGAGATGGAATGTCATTTATGCCTGGTGACTAACGGAATTGGAGGAACCAAGCAGTCTGCTTGAGAGTTTATAGACTGGGATGCACCAGTACCTGGGGATGAGACAGAAGGTCTGGAACTGGGTCCACAATCCACTGTCATCGAAGTAGATCGATAGGAAGGGAAACTAAATTTGTCAAGGCCAGTAAGGTGCAATGAGGATTACCTTGCTTCTCAACTGAGTTGCTTTCTTGAGGAAAAGGGGAATCAGAGGAAAGGAGGATAGGCATGACAGAGACCCCGGGGACAATCGAGAAGAGCATCTCTCGGGGACTTCCCCTGAAGGGGGAATTAGGGCAAAATAGCTTCTGCACTTGTTGTTCAGGAGTGAAGCAAACAGGTTGCAGCAAAGCTGGCCCCAGCAAAGAAAGATGATCTTCACCACTCTGAGATTTAGATACCACTCGTGAGGCATAAGAATGCATCTGCTCAGTTTGTCTGTTATCACGTTTGAACTCCCTGGGATGTGTGATGCTATCACAAAATGGTTGAAAGTTATGGCCCATTGCCACACTCGAAGGGCTTCTCGACACAGCGAGTAGGACTTAGTTTGTTGATGTACCAGACTACAGACGCACTGTCTGACTGAATAGCTATCACCCCTGGCGGTATGGCAGAATGTAATGCTTGCAGTGCTAGAAACACTGCCCTCAACTCCAGATCACCGATATGCAGATTGGCCTCTAAAAGGGGACCAACTGCCTTGGCCCGTCTTCCCCAGATAATGTCCCCCCACCCCATGTGGGAAGTATCCATGGTCACTATGGTCTTGGCCTGTGACTAGACAAAGGGATGGCCCAGAAGAATCTTTATGGACAGCATCCACCAGGATAGGTCGTCTTTGCTCTGGCTAGTTAAAAAACTGTGTGATTCATAGGATGGGTTACAATTGACCACTGATTCGCAAGAAGCCCCTGAAGGAGTCTTGTGTAAAATCTTGCCAGTGGGACTGGAGTTATTGCTGCTGGCATGGAGCCCAGTGCTTGAAGTACTATATGTGCCAGTATCTTGCTTGAGCAAAGAATAGGCTGAACCTGTGATTGCATTTTCTGCAACCTGTGGTGGTGTAGAGAGGTCACACAAGACAGTGTGTTGAGACAAGCTCTGATAAACTCCATACCTGAGAAGGGATCAGTTGAGATTACGCAAGATTGACCGTGATGCCCAACTGCTGAGATATTTTCAAAATGAAATCTGTCATTTTGAAGTAGTAGATGCCTGGTGAAAGCGGTGAAGAGCCAGTCATCTAGGTATGGAAACACTCTGCATCCGTGCACCGTCAAGTGTGCTGTTACTGCTGCCATACATTTGAACCCCCTGGGAACTGTGGTGAGACCAAAGGGCAGCACTCTAAATTGGTAGTGGCTGGCTCCTAGCCTGAAGCAGAGAAACTTTGAAAAGTTGTCCATTTTTATGTGGTAATGCACATCCTGAAAGTCGCTACAGCACATCCAATCATTTTACTCTAGAAACAGAAGTACTGGCTGAACTGTGACCATCCAGAATTTTGAGTGTTGGAGAAATTTGGTCTCCAGTCCCCTTTCTTTGACACTAAAAAGAACCTAGAGTAAAATCCAGATCCTAACTGGTCTGGTGGAACTTCTTGGATGATGCTTTTTTCTAGCAGCTTTTGTATTTCTAATGCTGCTTGGTCCCTCTGAATGAGTGGAACATCAGGGAGTTTTGTACTGGTCCTTGGATAAAAAGGTGAAGGGGATTAAATAACCTCTGGAAATAATCCTTAGTGCCCACTCAATCGGGTAGCTGTGCATCGCCAGGCTGTTGGGTGCAAGGAGAATCTTCTCCCAACTGCTTCCAGAGGCAAGCAATCGGGCCTCCTTTCAGGAGCGCAGGTATGGTTGGCCAGAGAAAGACTCCCGGGAACCCTGGCTCTGTGGACCACCTCTGCCTCTGGGATGGAATTTTCCATTGTAACCCCCCCTCTGCCCAGAGGGAGTCTGTACCACGTGTGTCGTGGAAAGGCTTCTGGGACTTTCTGAAGCACATTTTGCCTCACCTTTATTTCCTGGAGTAGGATCGTTGAGGAGCAGAAAAATGTACACCCATGGCAGACAGTCTTTCCATCTTTCTCACACCTGGATAGAGTTTCCTTTACTTTGGGGCCAAACAATGAGGATCTGTCAAAAGGAGCACTGACGAAGGAAGAAATTACTGGTTCCGCAAACTCATACAGGCGCATCAAAGCGTGTCGTCAAATAGCAACACCTGAACCTGCAAACCTGGTTGCCCCTTCAGCTGCAATATGCAATGAGCCTCATGGATGAGTTTGAGAAAGACTCCAAGGTAGCCAACTGAAAGGCCAGTTTTTCCTGGAACCCCTCAGTTACTGCTCCCGCCAGGGTATCTGACGGGTCATTGACCAGATCCCTCTGAAGCCTAGTAAAGTGTACCAAGAAATTCAAAGACCTCATGGAAAAGGTTGATGATACGTAAACCTGCTTCCCCGAACCAGTCCATCACCCTGGCCTCTCGGTTAGGGGAATGTACAGTACAACTTTCCTCAGCCAGTTTTTAGTGGCACTCACTACCACCATGGCATCAACTACTAAACCTTTTGCCCAGTGTGGATGATCCTCAGGAGCAGAAAGGTTCTATAGAGTCAGAAGATTTCCAGGCCTGCTGAGCAATCGATTTAATTAGGTCGACAGTGGGCAGAATCACCCAGGAGGTAGACAAGCGAGCTCCAAAGGCCTGCAAGTACACGGATTCCTCAGAAGAAGGGTCTTTGGCCTTCCTATCACCCCTCTGTTTTACGATCTCCTGAATGTCTCCAAAGGAGATGTCTTCAGGGGGTGACAGGGATCGAAATCCGTGTCCTCCATGACAGATTCCTCAGGAGAGAAGCAAGGCATTTCCTCTTACACAATTTCTTCAAAGGATGATCTTCAGTGGGAACATCTGAAGAGCATTAGGAAGAGGGTAACCTTGGGCAGGTAACTCTTGCGATCTTGGTGCTCGCTGTCCAAGGATGGAGGTTGGTGGTAGCTCCAGTAAAGTAGGTCACTGGAGAAGAATAAGAAGGGGTGGTAAGAGAGGGAGAGGGAGCTGAGAAGATGGAGGAAGACCATTAGCTGTCAGAATCCGATCCACCCACCTCACTATATCAACTTTCGAACAACTCCTGGTGGAGCGAACAGATAAGCCAGATGGGGACTCCAGTCTCTCTAAAAAGGGACTGGGGAGTTCCCTCAAACAAGGGGCAATCGATGAAGAATAAGTACCCCTGGGTTGAATTGGAACATCTGTCTTCAGCACTGTCTACGGGGCCATAGTAGGTATCGGCGCCATCATGGCAGCAGTGGGAATCGGTGCCGCTGTCCAAACCATAGCCAAAGTAGTAGTTTTAGTTGGTGTCACAGCCTGTATGGAAGTCATGGTTAGTGTCAAAAGCACCAGTAAGGGGGTTGGTGCCCAAGAGTAGCTCTGTTCCAGGAGCTTCGAAACCTTACATTTCAGCTTCTAAGAGGAACCTGCAGAGGAATTATTTTAATTTATTTATTTACATTTGTTGTTTGGTAATGTCCGACTAGGCAGAAAGCCCTTTTTCAGCAGAGACCCAGGGAGATCAGCTCCAAAAGTAAAACATAAAGATAATAAACTATTACAATGATTTACATCACATAAACAAATAAATAAAAATAATAAAGTTATTTAACACAAAGTTAAACAAGGTAAATACAGCAACAAGAAAAAAAAAAAAACAAAATACAAGGTTAGAAAAAAACTAGTTAAATAAGAAAGTAACATATAATTGTGCAGTGAAATACATATGAAAGGAAGAAGGAATATAGCAAATATAATATTAGCCAGAGCAAAGGCTGGAAAAGAAAAAGAATCAAAACTTGGAGTAAATTAAAGATGGTTAGTGACAAGACAAAAGAAGAATAAAATACAGAGAGTTTGAAATAGCTGAGAAGTAAGGACACTAGTCAGGATTAGTGCATGGACAAATCCAATGGTTGGTGAAGTATTGTCTGAGGTTATTGCTTGAAAAAGGTGATGTTTTAAGTTTGATCAAATGCTGAGGCAATTGGTTCCAAAATCTGGGAATTTTGTTAGAACAGAGTGCATCACCAAAAGTGTTAGCAGATTTAGTAACTTAACAGAAGCATATCAGAGGAACGAAGGTCTCAAAGGTTAGTATTAGATTGAACTAAGTCTTTTAAAGTTGAACAGGAATGCTTATGCTTTTTTGTGTTGGTGAAAAACAAAAAACTCAGAGATATATCCAGGCAACACAGAAAGCACTCCAACACAAGTGTTTAGCGCTTTCATTCCTAAACTTAATTTGTGAACTTCTTCAGAAAAACAGACATACCAACCCAAGTTCCCTTAAATGCTTAAAAAAAGGAAATGACATCACAATAAATTATTTTGTGGAATCAAATAAATTTCTATCAATAAAAATGTATCACACATTATTACTATATATTGTAAAACATTTTCGTCATAAAAATGTTATTAATGTAAATATATTCATTTTTGTATATCAAAATAGATATATATATATATATATATATATATATATACACATATATACATACACATATATATACACACACATATATATATATATATATATATATATACACACACACACACATATATATATATATATATATATACACACATACACACACACACACACACACACACACACACACACACATATATATATACATATACACATATATACACATATATGTGTGCACTATTCCTTTAAAATAACAACATTATTCATGACATCAAACACATGCATCATCCTATGCCTTATTAAAATATTTAACTAAAATATGTTTTCTTGTTTACCTATTGGACAAAAAACATTTCAAATTAATAGATTCATTTAATCCAGGTAACCTATCTGCAGCTAAACAAAGCTGCCATAATGTTTCTTTACATTCCAAAATGCTGTTCAAATCCCCTCCAAATGGCACTTCATTTACTTTTTCTATTACTGAAAATTCAAAATTTTTTTAAAACTTGGACAACCAACTGCATGTTTAGCCAAAGAATTTAACACATCCTTGTTCTAAATGGCTAAATGGTGCTCATATATTCTCTGCTTCAAACTTCTTTGTTTTCCCTATGTAGTAATGATCACATGATGCACAACATGCAATATATACCACATATTCTGAATTACAGTTAAAATATCCTTTAGGCCATATTGTGTAATTTAAGCAATTTATAGACACAAAGGAACTATTGCCGATGAATCTGCATTGTTTGCAGTTCTGACATGCAAAAGTTCCTTTTTTGGGTAGTGGAAATGAAATGTTACAGTTGGGTTACCCATAGTAAATGAAATGGGGTATATAAGGGACATCATTCACAACAACTGGAAAGTTTTACTTGGAAATAAAGAACTAGTTATGAAAATAGGATTAGTACCTAGGTTTACCTATAAAAGGGTGGTCAATATAAAGTCTATGTTAGAAATAGACAATAAAAAACATCATGTTAGTACTAGAACTGCAAGTACCAAAAAAGGAACTTTTGCATGTCAGAACTGCAAACAATGCAGATTCATCAGCAATAGTTCCTTTGTGTCTATAAATTGCTTAAATTACACAATATGGCCCAAAGTATATTTTAACTGTAATTCAGAATGTGTGGTATATATTGCATGTTGTGTATCATGTGATCATTACTACATAGGGAAAACAAAGAGAAGTTTAAAGCGGAGAATATACGAGCACCATTTAGCCATTAAGAACAAGGATGTGTTAAATTCTTTGGCTAAACATGCAGTTGGTTGTCCAAATTTTAAAAAATTTCGAATTTTCAGTAATAGAAAAAGTAAACGAAGTGCCATTTGGAGGGGATTTGAACAACATTTTGGAATGTAAAGGAACATATGGCAGCTTTGTTTAGCTGCAGATAGGTTACCTGGATTAAATGAATCTATTAATTTGAAATGTTTTTTGTCCAATAGGTAAACAAGAAAACATATTTTAGTTAAATATTTTAATAAGGCATAGGATGACACATGTTTTTGATGTCAGGAATAACGTTGTTATTTTAAAGGAATAGTACACACATATATGTGTATATATATATATATATATATATATATATATATATATATATATATATATATATATATATATATATACACACACACACACACACACACACACACACACACATATATATATATTTTGATATACAAAAATGAATATATTTACATTAATAACATTTTTATCACGAAAATGTTTTACAATATATAGTAATAATGTGTGATACATTTTTATTGATAGATTTGATTCCAAAAAATTTGATTCCAAAAAATAATTTATTGTGATGTCATTTCCTTTTTTTAAGCATTTAAGGGAACTTGGGTGGGTGGGTGTTTTTCTGAAGAAGTTCACAAATTAAATTTAGTGAATGAAAGCGCTAAACACTTGTGTTGGAGTGCATTCTGTGTTGCCTGGATATACCTCTGAGTTTTTTGTTTTTCACATTTTGAGTTTAAAGTTCGTTTTTTGAGTTAGTGCCAAAGGAGATGTCGGCACCCAACGAGAAGTTTTAGTACCAGAGAAGACTCGTTGTCCTTGGACAAGGCTTCTTCAAAAGGGGCTTTAAGAAGCCTTTTGAGGATGAGCTTGTTTCTACGCTCTACTAGGGCTCTATTACTGAAACTCTGGCAGATACAGCACTCAATATACAAATGGGACGCACCCAAACAGTACACATTCATGTCCAGCAGTTGGCATTTTTTCCTGCCGCACTCTTTATATTGGTTTAAACCAGTTGTGGTAACTTTTGATTCATCTGCCAGTGCCGTAAAATAGACTAGGAGAGGCAGAAAGGGAAGGAGAAAGAACAAACAAACAAAAAATACTCACACTACAAGGGAAGACACTATCAGCAATGGTAGCGAGATGACCTAATGGTAGGGGGGGGGGACTACCAACAATGGTAATTAGCAATACCAATGGTAAAAGGAAGGGGAAACACACTCACTGCTAGAGGGCAGACTAAAGTAGAACTATAAGTAGAAAGCACTAATGACAGATTACAAGAAAACAATAAATTTTTACTTCGCTTCAAGACAGGAGTCGGCTGATGCGTGTTGCTGTAAGAGCGGCAAATAAGATCTGGGGTAATGTAGAGAGAGGCATTGTGGGTACACTTTTAGCTCGAGAGTTTTTTTTTGGCTGATGTGAGCTGTTTAATGGCCGGATCAGTTCTGAGGATCACAACTGTAACCCAGAAGTCAAGAATAGAGGAAGACCGACAACAACAGATCAAACTGTTAAGTGTTGCCTTGGCATTTCAGGTATTCACCTCTATAGAACTACAGCTTTTCAACCTCGTGTGACAGGGCCACGAACAGGCCAGAACAGTTTCTCACAAGGATAGTGACATACTCAGACAAGCCATGTAGCACCAAGGAAGAAATTGACATATGCAATAAACAAAGCATTCAAGATAGCAAAGTTTACTTATAATGAGCAGACCTTTATCCTTGTTTACTCTTCCCTTGATATATCCATCACCAACAGCTGAAAGTGGTGCCAATAACTGGAAATGCATGTCATGCTGAAGTGCTACAGTTGACTGTAGAAACTGCCCATGGTACTGCCATTTGCAAATTTATTGCAGCTCAGGTCTTTAATACTACAGGAGAAAGGGAAAAAAGGACTGCTGGAATCCATCGCAGCAGCAATGGGGGGGGGGGGCTATTACTGTTTGTTGATTCCTATAATGCAGCTGGGGTATACACGTGACTCAGGAAGGAACAGTTATATTGTAGTTTTTGCAGGGAAAAGTTGACAGATGCTTCAGTCCATCAAGGAGGGTATGTTGTGAGCCTGGTACTTTTAATGGGGGGGGGGGGGGCAGTGTAAGAAGTCACAGTCTGTGGAAAGTACAGTTGTGTACACCTACCATAAATGTAGATGTTCGAGTGTCTTCACTGTTGCAGTCATAACTGTAGGGTGCTCCTGCTGGCAGGCAGCCCGAGGTCGGCCAGAATCCCAAAGTCTGGGTCCGGCGTCGGCTGTATAAGCTAGTATCCCGACGTCAGGACTCCTTGGTACATAGCCCTCAGCCGACGCCATCTTCTCCAGCCTTTCTTGCCCTAGATGTCAGAAGTCCCCAACAAATCAAAAATGAATCCAACAAGGAAACACAAATACACCACAAATATGAGAGAAAGAGGGGATAGGAGGGAGGAACCGACTGCAACAGTGAAGACACTCGAACATCTACATTTATGGTAGGTGTACACAACTGTACTATGTTCTTCGTGTTTCACTGTTGCAGTCATAACTGTAGGGTTGAATCCCAAAGCAGTGTAGAGAGGGAGGAGGCTTTAGATAGAAGAAGGGGAGGCAAGAATACCCTGCAAGACAGCAGAGGCAAAGCCTGCCCTAGACTTAGAAAACAAGGGGAGATTGTAGTGCTTGGAAAAAGTATGCACAGAACTCCAAGTGGCAGCTTCCAAGATATCCTTGGTAGGGACTCCGAGGAAAGCAGTAGAAGTAGCAGCTGCTCTAGTAGAATGACTTCTAATGGTCCCTGGAAACTGTTTCCCATGATGAGTGTAACAAAATCTGATTCCACAAGCAATCCATTTGGAAATAGTTTGTTTAGAAATAGGTTTTCCAAGAGAACTGGAAGCAAAGGAAACAAACAATTGGTTAGACTTTCTGAAATCTTTAGTCTTGTCCAAGTAAAATCGTAACTGTCTGTGCACATCCAATGAATGCAAAATCCTTTCCCCTTTATTTTGAGGATTTGGAAAGAAAGTAGGAAGGTGAATTGTCTGATTCAAAGCCACTTACAAATCACCTTAGGCATGAAAGTAGGATTGGTCCTCAAGGATACTCTGTCCTGATGGAAAATAAGGTATGGTTCCACAGCCATGAGAGCTTGCAACTCTGAGACCCTTCTGGCAGAGGTCAATGCTAACAAAAGAACAGTCTTCCAGGATAGAAACTTAATATCTGAAGATGCAGCAGGCTCAAAAGGAGGCAAAGTAAGTTAAGATCCCAGGCAGGGACAGGAGGGGTCCTTGGAGGCCGCAATTTTTAGCCCCTCTCAAGAACTGCTTCACCAAGGGATGTGAAAAAACAGGAGGATCAGAACTGAAATGCGCAGAGATAGCAGAAGCATGAATCTTAATGGAAGAAAAGGAAAGTCCTTTAGATAAAAGTTCCGAAAGGTAAAGCAAAATAGAGGAGAGATCAGGAACCTGAGGATCAGAGCCTCGGTCCTGCATCCAAATAGAAAACCTCTTCCATTTAGAGGCATAAGATTTCCTAGTGCTAGGTCGTCTAGCTTCCAAAAGAACATCCAAAACTTGTTTGGGAAGACTAGAGGAAATCAAATTCCTTTGAAGAGCCAAGCTGCCAAGCAAAGGGTCTTGAGATTGGAATGTAGTAACTGACCCTGATGCTGGGACAGAAGCGAAGGGTTCAGTGGAAGAATCCAAGGAGGCCCCGAGAACTTTTAGTTATGTACTCACCATAACTTCAGATGTTTGGGATCCATCTCGCCTACATTCTGACTGATGGGTTCGGAGCCGATCCCTCAGCTCCGACTCGGCACGCTTATGCCAAAGAGCGAAGTCTCTTATTGGCTGAGCTTACTATATCCCAGGATGCACCACTACCATTCCCCCAGATCTAGTTTGTCCGCATACATGCACACATGCACGCACTGCTTATATAACATCGTCAGATGAAACAAGATAAAACAGTAGAACTCAAAACCGTTCAATCTCTTCTGATCTCCAAGGCAGGGGGAAGGAGGGTGGGTATTAGGAATGGCGAGATGGATCCCAAACATCTGAAGTTATGGTGAGTACATAACTAAAAGATGTTATGTGATCCTATCTCGCCTACATTCTGACTGATGGGACAGCATCCCTAGCACCTGAATCCTGGGTGGCTCACTGGAAAACACTCCTGAGTACCATGGAACCAAATGATGCTCGCCTTTAGATGCCACATCCAATTTATAGTGGGAAATGAAAGTGTGCGGATTGGACCAAGTAGCCATAGCACAAATCTCGATATAGCGAGCTTGGAATGAAAAGCTATAGCAGTCGCCATAGCTCTGGTAGAGTGTGCTTTCATAGATGTTGTAAGTTGCTTATTCCGAGAAGAATAAGCCTGAGTTATACAATCTCTAATCCATTTGGAGATAGTAGCTTTTGTGATGGTTTTACCCAATTTATTGTCTGAGAAGGACACAAACAGCTGGTCTGACTTACGAAATTGCTGAGTCCTGTCTAAATAGAAGCGCAATTGCCTGTGAACATCCAATTTATGGAGAGTGTATTCTGCTTCATTGGAGAATTTTGGGAAGAAAACTGGTAGCTCTAGAGATTGTTGGAGACAGAGATTAGAACAGACCTTTGGGACAAAGGATGGATTAGGCCTAAGTGATACTCTATCCTTGTGGAAAATCAAATACGGTGGTTTAATAGACAGGGCTTGAAGCTCTGAAACTCTTCTTGCAGAAGTAATTGCAACTAAGAAGGCAGTTTTCCAAGACAGATATTTTAACTCACATGTAGCAGCTGGTTCGAAAGGGGAAGATGTTAATGCACGAAGCACCAAATCAAGATCCCACGGAGGCGCAGGATGAAAAACTGGGGGTCTTAACAGGCCTGCACCCTTAATGAAAGTTTTGCATAGTCTGATGCTCATCAATGGAGGATCCATGGATTCGTGGAATTTAGAGATAGCCGCTAGTTGGACTTTAATAGTAGAGACAGAAGATCCTTGATTAAAGAGGGATGTTAAGAATTTCAAAACCTCTGGGATTGGAGCAGTGATGGGGTCTAAGCCCTTGAGTTGAGCCCAGATAGCAAACCTCTTCCACTTACTGAGGTACAATTTCTTAGTGGTGGGTTTGTGGGCTGAAGATAAAATGTGAATAACTTCCGGGTCTAATGTGTGACTTCTGACTAAAGTCGGAAGTGGAGGAGCCAAGCTGTCAACTTCAAGGAGTGAAGGGACTGATGCTGTCGTCCCGACTGATGAATTAACAGATCCGGAGTTAGGTCTAAAGTCCAAGGATCGTCCACCGCATGTTTCTTCAGGTAGGGAAACCATACCTGACGAGGCCAGTATGGAGCAATCAGTATCATTGTGGACCCCAATTGAGAAGCTTTTTGAATGACTTTGGAGAGAAGTGGAATCGGAGGAAAGGCATAAAGTAGCCCTGTTGGCCAAGGTTGTGCTAGAGCATCCATAGCTGCTTCTCCTTGATGTGGAGTCAAGGAGAAGAACCTTTTGCACTTCGTGTTTAGTGGTGTTGCAAATAGGTCGCAGCACGGCGTCCCCCATCTCCTGAAAACCTGAGCTGCTACTGTCTCGTTTAGGGACCACTCGTGAGGAGAGAGAATTGTTCTGCTTAATCTGTCTGCCAATATATTTGATTTCCCCGGAATGTGGGTCTCTACCAAGAAACGGCTGGTAGCTACAGCCCATTCCCACACCCTCATGGCCTCTCTGCAAAGGGGGTAAGATCTGGTCCCTCCTTGTTTGTTCAGATACCAGACCACCGACATGTTGTCTGTGTGGATGGCGATTATGCCCTGAGGGAGAAACTTGTGTAAGGCCTGTAGGGACAGAAGTACAGCCCTCATCTCCAATACATTGATGTGGAGAAGAGTTTCGTCTGGAAGCCAGGAGCCCTGAACTATCCTGCCCAGACAATGCCCCCCCCACCCTGTCTGGGAGGCATCTGTCGTCAGGGTGACCACTGGAGAGGGAATAACAAAAGGACTTCCTTGATTTAGATTGGATGTCTGAAGCCACCAGCGAAGGTCCCGTCTGCATGTTTCTGTAATCATAATGGGATGATTGAGGGGAAGGTCCTGAAAGGACCATTGAGTTGACAATAGCCACTGAAGAATCCTCATGTGCAATCTTGCCAGAGGAACTAGAAGAACCGTGGCAGACATCGAACCTAAAACTTGTAGGACCATCCTGGCTGGGGCTTTGGATCTTGAAATCAGGGCTTGAACCTGGCCTTGTAAAGTTTGGATCCTTTCGGTAGGAAGAAAAACGCGCATCAATCTTGAGTCTATCTCTGCTCCTATGAACCTTATGCGCTGAGAGGGCAGCAAGACAGACTTTGACCAATTGAATGTAATTCCCAGGGTAGCACCCAGGGAGATGGTGGCTTTGAGGTTGTCCATTAGTAGATGCCTGGTGGTGGCAGTCAGGAGCCAGTCGTCCAGATAGGGAAACACTTGGAATCCAAGACTCCTCAGGTGAGCAGTCACTACTGCCAAACACTTGGTGAACACCCTGGGGCTGTGGTGAGACCAAAGGGCAGTGCACAAAATTGGAAATGACCGTCTCCCAGGCTGAAGCGCAGATACCTCCTGGACGCCTGATGTATCGGTATGTGATAATAGGCGTCCTTGAGGTCTATGGAGCACATCCAAACATCCTTCTCCAACAATGGGAGAATGGATTGTAACGTGACCATTCGAATTTGGATTTCGTGACGGATTGGTTTAGTCTGCTGAGATCCAATATTGGTCTCAGGTCCCCTGTCTTTTTTGGCACTAAAAAGAACCTCGAGTAATTTCCGGATCCGATCTGGTCTGTGGGGACCGGTTGGATGACTCCTTTTTCTAGCAGCTTTAAAGCTTCTGCGGCTGCAATTTCCCTTTGACTGGGTGGTGGGTCCGGGATTTTTTTGGACGGTGGGGGTGAGCATGTGAATGGGATGGTGTAACCTCCGGCAATGATCCGAAGCACCCATCTGTCCTGAGTGATTGACTCCCAGGCTTTTAGGTGCTTGGCAAAACGGCACCCGACTGGCTCCGGAGCAGCACAGCCGGGCAATCCCTCATGAGGTGTGGGAGGCTGAAGAACCACAAAAGGACTCGCGGTCTCCAGAATTGCGGGGCCCTCTGCCGCCTCTGGGACGGCGTCTCCCAGAAAAATTTCCCCGTCCTCTGCCTCTGGAAGGGGAATCTTCCTGCTGTTGAGGAAAAAACTTACGTGATTTACGGAACCACATCTTCCCTCCTCCTTTAGCCTTGGGATAAGGCCGAAAGGGAGTGGAATAACGGGCACCTACGGCAGATAAAGTTTTTCCCTCTTGCTCACAGCGGGTAAGGGTGTCTTTAACCTTAGGTCCAAACAAAGAGGACCCATCAAAGGGAGCGTCGTGAAGGAAGACTTGAAGGCCTCCAGAACTGACACAAGCGGAGCCAGGCTTGTCTCCGTGAGCCACGCCTGTGCCTGCCGCTCTACCCGCCTTCGGCCGCATATGAAATGAGCCTCATGGACGAGTTAGAAATTGACGTAAGGATAGCCAACTGAGAGCTAACCGACTGGGCTAGCTGCTCAGGTAGGTTACCGAGAGGGAATCTGACAGCTCCTTGACCAGATCCCTCTGAAGCCTGGTAAAATGTGCCAAATAATTCAGGGACCTTAAAGTAAAGGCCGCTGAAGTCAGGGTGCGCTTCCGTGCGGTCCATGCTCCTAGACTCCTTATTAGGAGGATGGACGGACGTTGAAGCCTCTGCCACGTCCTGTTGTGTAGCAGATGCCACCACCATGGCATCTACAGCCACGCCTTTAGTCAGGAACTCCTTCTCGGGTGGGGCAGACAAAAATTTGTTAGGACGAGAAGGGACTGGTTCCACGGTATCTGGATGTTCCCACGCCCTTCGACAAACTAAATCCAGGAGCTCGAAGGGCGGAGACACCCAGGAGGCGGAGGGCTGAGCCCCAAAGGCCTTGAGGAGCACTGACTCATCAGCAGAGGGGGGTTTGGATATCCAGCCTCGTTGTTTGAGGATCTCTAAGATGTCTGCAAATGAGACATCATCCGAGGACGACTTCGGGGACCCCTCCGCATCATCAAGATCAGTGTCAGATGTAATAGACTTGGGGAGTCCACGTGCTTCCTCTTGCACGATCTCTTCCTTGGGGGTTCCTCTGAAGACAACTCAAGAACCCTCAGGAGGAGGGAACCCCAATGGGGTAACCTCAGGCCCAGGGCTCCGCTGCCTACGGACAGGGAACTGCCAAAGACCCAGTCTCCACGCCCAGGAAGGTGCCGGTAAAGCCGGAGAGATGGCAAGAAGACTTGGCCAAGGCACTCCTCATAGCTCTGAAAGCCGGACCCCAGAATCCTGGGAGTGTCCGTCCCCGAGCCATGATAGCAGACGGAAGTCCCGCAGCCGAAGCACCGAGAGGGAGGCTCGGAACCGATAGCATAGGTCCCGAAACATCACCCCCAGGTCCAGCCGAAGAAGTCCGTGTACCAAACTCGGACCCGAAGGCCGGGGTTGGAGTAAGGGTCGGAGCCGACCCTAAGATCTCCACCGGCTCCAACAGCACCTGCTCTGACGGAGCCGAAGCAGTCGGAGGAGGAATAGCAATGAGATGGGCATGGGCTATCGGCTCCGAAGCCAACTGGGTCAGAGCCGAAACAAATTTTTGAAAGACTGGGGACTGGAACAGTCTTTGGAGCACCCTGTCTATATCCGAATCCGACATCCTCGATGACTTAGAGGATACTGAACGGGTTCGAGATGGCCTCTCCAACGGCCCCAAAGGGCTAGGGGACCGGCTCCGAGGCGACTCGATGACTATCGGCGCCGAAGGAATACCCACACTAGTTTCCATCGGTGCAGAGGAGGACTTCGGCGCCGAGGAGGAAGTGTCTGAGCGGGCAACCTTTGTCGGCTCCGAGACCAGTGGAGCCGACGAAGATGACCCGCCTCGATGCCCCAGCCATCGGCTCCGAAGCCAGAGGAGTCGAGACTGGTGGCATCGAGGCAGACGTTCCGCCCTCGGCTCCAAGTCCTTGGAGCCGAAGGAGAAGCCTGCCTATGTCTTTTGGCGGTCGGATCCGACGGACCGGTCGGAGCCGGCGCCTTTCTTTAGCTGGAGAAGGAGAGGATGCTAAAGCTTCTTCAAAGGAGGGTTTTATTAAGCCTTTAAGAATGAGTTTATTTTTCCTCTCCTGGAGGACCCTCGAGGAAAAAGCGTGACACACGCTGCATGACTCTTGTAAATGTTTTGCACCCAAACAATAAACAGAGAGAGTGGTCATCTGTGATGGACATTTTAAAATTACATTTGGTGCATTTTTTAAAGCCCGAAGGCCTAGGATTCTGAGACATTATGACAATAATGCAGTAATTCTCTGACAGCAAGAACAACACTTGACTTAACTGACACTACAAAAATCAGTTTACAACTGCCGATTTAAACAATCCGGTAACAACAATAAACTCAAGGGGATCTTAAACCCCAAAGGTTTGAGAGGGGTTGACTGACCGGGAAAGGCCCTACAGATGAAGGAGGCCTGAAATCAGAACCAACGCCCAATCACACTACAAGTTTTCACAAAAAAAACTCCAATCACTACACAAAGCACAGAGTAGCCGTTAAAACAGCTTTTTATGACAGGAACAGCAAATTTCTGACAGAAAAAAGTAAGTAAAATACTACTCAGCTCAGCCAGCTCGAGACCACGTCTTCGCTAGTTAGCGGCAAACGAGATCTGGGGGAATGGTAGTGGTGCATCCTGGGATATAGTAAGCTCAGCCAATAAGAGACTTCGCTCTTTGGCATAAGCGTGCCGAGTCGGAGCCGAGGGATCGGCTCCGAACCCATCAGTCAGAATGTAGGCGAGATAGGATCACATAACATCAGGAGCTTTAAGGTTGGATACCAAAACTGTCGAGGCCAATTTGGAGCAATCAAGATGAGGAACTTGGGCTTGTCCTGCTCTATCTTCAGTAGTACCCAAGGCAGTAGAGGAAGAGGAGGGAAGGCATATGCTGACAGGCTTCTCCAGCTGAAGGACAGGGCATCCACTCTCCATGCTGTTTTGTGGAAGGACCTGGTGCAAAAGCGAGGCAGCTGATGATTGAGATGGGATGCAAACAGATCTATCTGGGGACATCCCCAAACTGCAGTAATCCTGTTGAACAAGTTGGTGTTTAGCATCCATTCGTGAGGATCTGAAATGTTTCTGCTCAGGCTGTCTGCTAAGAGATTCTGTTTCCCTGGAATGAATTGAGCCTGGAGATGCAGATTCAAATTTAGAGCTGTGTCCCATAAACCCATAGCTAGTCTGCAAAGGGGGTATGAATGAGAACCCCCCTGCTTGTTGATGTACCACATGACCGTGGTGGTGTCTGTGAATTAGCAGAGGCCCTGGTTGTAAAAGGTTTTTGAAGGCTAAAAGGGCATTTTGAACTGCCAACATTTCCTTCAGATTGATGTGCCAGTGAAGATGGTCCTTTGACCAGGTTCCCTGCTGGCAATTGTCTAGAAAGTGTGCTCCCAAGCATAATCCGAGGTGACCGTGGTTAGGATTTGAGTAGGCTGAGGGAGACGAAAAGGTTTTCCTTCGTTTAACGTGCATGCCCTGGACCACCAGAGGAACTCCTTCTGGAGGCAGGGGATCAGAGGAATCAGAATATCCAGATCGTGGTAGTGCTGTGACCATACACTTTTCAGATACCATTGAAGCTTTCTCATGTGAAGCCTTGCGTTTGGAATCAACAGAATGCAGGAAGCCATGTAGCCCAGAGCCTGCAGGAATTTCCTTGCAGTGAGCTGAGATAGAGTTGCCAAGGTGTTGAAAGTAGAAGCCAGCTGAGTTTGTTTTTCTGGAGTGAGGTAGGCCCTTTGTAAGGTTGTATTTAAGAGGGCTCCCAAGAATACCATTTGTTGAGAAGGGATCAAATGTGACTTTTTATGTTCACTGAGAATCCCAGTAGTAGGAGAAGACGTTGAACAAAGTCCAGATGTTGAAGCAGAAGATCTTTGCTGTCTGCCTGAATAAGGCAGTCGTCCAAATAGGGGTAAATCTGGATCCCCTGAAGTCTGCAGTAAGCCACTACTGGTGCCAGGCACTTGGTGAAGACTCTGGGCAGTAGATAAACCAAAGGGCAGAACAGAGAATTGAAAGTGCCTCGAACCTGCCTTGAACCTGAGGAATTTCCTGCGTTCTTGTCTGATAGGGATATGCAAATAGGCTCCCTTTAAGTCCAATGTCACCATCCAGGCGTCCTGAGAGAGCATTGGAATTAGCTGTTGCAGAGTAAGCATCTTGAACTTTGGAATTTCCAAAAAGGTGTTTAACACAGAAAGGTCCAGAATAGGTCTCCATGAGTTTTGTTTTCTAGGAACCAGAAACAGCCTTGAATAAAACCCTTTTCCCATTTCCGAGAGTGGAACAGGCTCTATGGCTCTCATGGCCAGAAGAGCATCCACCTGAGTTAAGGCCTCTGACCATTGAAGTTTTGGCAGATCTGGCCAACCGTGAGTCCTTGGCAAAGTGTGAAAGTGGAACTTGTAACCTTTTAAAATCACATCCAATACCCATCTGTCCTGGGTAATATGAGTCGGGTAATATGAGTCCAATTTCTGTAAAAGAGACAGTTTTCCTCCGAGAGGGGCGTCCAGGTAAAGGGGTCCTGAAGCCCAACCAAGAGAGTCATTGAGTTTGCTTTCTTTGAGATTGGGATCTGTCTTCTCCCCTCCTAGGTGAAGAAGCAGTCCATTGCCTAGATCTGCAAGAAGTCTGGCCTTGACCACGACCTCTGGAGCGTCTATATCTTCCCCTTTGAGGCCTGTCAGACGTGGGAAAGGACCAATTTTTAGAGGGCCAATTCCTGGAAAATCTAGGAGGCTGAACCTGCAAGAAATCTTTTACAGTCTGCATGGACTTTGCCTTTTCTTCCATCTTTTAAATAACTTCCTCAGCCTTAGAACCAAAAAGAACATCCTGTTGAACAGGGGCATCTAATAACTTAGCCTTAACCTGTTCAGGTAAACTTTGTTCACGAAGCCAGGCATGTCTCCTAATCACAGTACCAGAGGCAGCAGCCCTGCAGGAAGCATCCAAAGCATCAAAACCACAATGTAAGCTATGCTTGTTAACCTGTTCAGTAGCATGCAAAACATCCTGAAGTTCCTTATCCTCTGCACAAGCAGGAAGGGAAGCAAGCTTTTGCTTTAAAACAGACAAAAGAAATTGCTGATATTTAAACATATGAAACTGGCAATTTAAAGCCCTTACAGACAGGGTAGCAGAAGTATATACCTTTTTCCCCACCTGTCTAAAGCACGAGAATCCTTCTCAGAGGGAATAGGATTTTTAGAAGTAGCAACCTTAGCAGCCTTAGAGCCCTGAGAAATAGTTTCAGGATCTGCAGAAGGGTTTTTAAATAAAAATAAATGAGAGTCAGGAACCCTATAAAATCTATCAGGCTTAGAAGGAGCAGGAGGCATGGAATCAGGATTCAAATTAGCCTCAGAAAAAGCATCATCTACAATGTCCAAGACAGGCGGGATAGCTAAAGGCCTATGCTGAAGAAGAAATTCTCTAAGCCTCTTTTTGGAAGCAGAATATTCCTGTCCTTCCCAATGAAAATGTTCCCTCATCTCATGCAAGGTTTCCCCAAAAGAAAAATCCTCAGGCGGAGAGGCCGAGGGCAAAGAATCCTCAGCATCCGAATCCTCATAAGGGGGAAAGGAATAGTCCTGATCAGAGGAAGAAACAGAAGATACAGAAGCCTGGTCAGAGGAATCCAGAGTAACATCCTGTCGAGGCCTTTTTTCAGGAGGGTGAGAACCCCTAATCATTGTAAGCAAATCTTCAGCCATCCTCAATAATTGTTTTTGTGTCTTGGGAGTGGATTCAGAAGCAGCTTGAGCTGGAACTTTAGACTTAGTAGGAGTCTTTGTCTTTGCCTTTGCCTTTGAAATAGTGATGTGAGTAGGCCTGAAAACCCCCTCAGAAGCCGGTACCTGCACAGCGGTTCCGGACCCATCTGAAGGAGCGACGTCCGAAGGTCCTGCAGCAGTTAAAATAGTGGGCCTCGATGGCTCCCCATGGGAGTCCGTATCGGCCATCGGTTCAGAAGTGGCGAACGACAGGGGCTGCAAAAGCGCCTCACTGACGACAGCCGAACCGGACGCTGGCTCCAGCTGCAACGAGTCCTGTTTGGACCTCGGAGGCCTGTCTTTGTCTTTGCGCTTCTTTTGAACTCCGGTAGTGTCCGACGACATTCTATAATTGAAGCGTCTGCCAAAATAATTTAAAGCCCAATCGTACCTGCGCCTGATAGTACGAGAGTTGAACCTGGCACAGAACCGACAACAAGAAACGTCGTGGTCAGGGCCTAAGCAAGGTAGACAGTAAGAGTGGAAATCTTTATGAGGTATTTGTTTCCCACGCTATACAATTATTAACTTTTTCTGACATCGGAGGAACAAGAAAAGATTCTAGCGGGTACTTAGCTTTGAGAAGAGAAGTAACAACTTCGGACCGACAACAACCAAATACGCTGTTCGAAAATCGCCAACCAACGTTTTGCGAGCTGCTTTCCACCGCACGGCAAGAAAGACTGGAGAAGATGGCGTCGGCTGAGGGCTATGTACCAAGGCGTCCTGACGTCGGGATACTAGCTTATACAGCCGACGCCAGACCCAGACTTTGGGATTCTGGCCGACCTCGGGCTGCCTGCCGGCAGGAGCACCCTACAGTTATGACTGCAACAGTGAAACACGAAGAACATCTCTGTATTCATTGTGCCTCAGATGGTCAGAATTTAAAATAAGAATATGTCTCAGTCTTGCCTTAACAGGGAGGGTTCATCAAGAAGAGTGAAAGAGAAGGGTATGCTTCTAAAAAGGAAATGTAGTGGGGAAACACAGACGGTAGTCTAGCCTTTGAACATCATGTGTCGATGGTAATAAAGAAATTATTCTGTGTTGTGCAACTTATAAACAAAAATATGACATTTAAGGTTGCACTGTATTCGGCACTCATCAGCACTGCGTACAGTGCCCCTGTGGTAAGTACCTAACCAAACACATCCAACAACCGGAACATCTGCAGAGGTTCCTCACTAAAGGAATACGGAATACAAATAACATGTCCTGTGCAGACCGCCTCAAAGCCATATTCCTGTATTCTGTCTTCGGCAGGCTGTTGAGGGGAGATCTATGCGTGGCATACAGGGCATTATCAGACCCCATTCTGAAGGACCTTCTACATATTAGCAAAAAACAGCACCAGAATTACCCATTCTAAAGACTTAAACCTGGTTTGTGATGTAAAGAGGACCTGCTGGAGGGACAGGTATGTATCCCAGAGACTACTACTTTTTCTGGAACAGACACCCCAATCCATGTGAAGCAGAGTTCCTCCCTAACCCAATTCAAGTGTAACTTGAACAATTGCATGGGTATCCGAAAATTCATCCCTGGTTTGACACCTGTGTCTCTAATGGACACAGGCAGCCATGTCCCAGAACCCTGCTTGTAAAGGTTTCATTCCCCAAGCCCCTGCTTAAAAAGGGTACCAGAACTTTTCAGAGGGTTGAGATGCATAGCTAGGCTTAAAAAGGCCCCAGTGGTCATTAGCCTAGTACACACCTATGAACTATACAGTTAAGAATTCAGTGTTATCTCATGCTGCAGCATGGGTGGTATTAGTACAGCAGTCTGCTCTTCTGCAACAACCCCAGCACAACTGCTTCACATAGTCGTATGCCCATCAGACCAGGAAAGGAGCATTTGACAGACTTATCCAGGAACTACCACAGTTTACTGTCTCAGTCAACAGAAAAGTGTGCAACTGATTGTTAATATAGCGCAGTTATTACCAGGCAACACTTCTCTAAACGTTGAATGTCTGCATTAAGTACAGGCCCTGTAAAATCTCATTCCCCCTATGGCAGCTATTTTCCCGCTATCAAGAACATCCTAAGTCAGCAATTTACAGGCATCTAAGAAATCTTATACTAGACCCTCAAAGTCCTAACCTCCAAAATATTTTCAAAAAAAGCCATTTTTTTATCTCAGTAAATATATTTTAGAAGCAGGTATCGGCTTACTTAAAAATAGTCCTTGTACTTGCAAAATTCAGGATTGGTCCTCGTACAATATCAATACCTCGATCATCAGAGGCATTCAGCTAGAATAAAAAAATATGGACATGGAGTTCAGTACTGCTATTCAGAACTTGTCAATCTTTTATCACTTTTACTAACTGTATGTTTAAAAATATATAAAACAAAAATAAAACTTCAGCACAACACCAACTTATACAAACATGTATACTTATACTACAAACAAACTGGATGTCCTCTCAAATGATGTGTGTCCTTTAGGATAAGCAATGGTTGTCATACACTTAAAAGTAATTTCTGCATTTCAGTAAAATGTTAAGAAACGTTAGGTGCAGCAAAACCATGAAATATTTTACAAGTGGAAAGTTAATTGCACGCACAAGATAAACTTTTATGGCAACTGTTACATTTCCTTTATGCTAAGGAAAAATGTACACTCCTGGGGAAAAAATAACCAGTGCAATTTTGTAACCCTTTTGAGCTCATAAAAATTAAAATCTTAATAGTTAGAAAAATACATATCAACAAACCACCACTTTTTTTTTTTTTTTGCTTTAATCCTCCTCTGTACCTGCACAGTGGTTCCATTATCTTCACCCCCAGCAGTCTAATTTTTCAAATGGTGTGAGAGCTAGGGCATCCTTAGGCTAAACAAGAATCCTGTACTTGTACCCATTCTCGCCTGTCAGTGGATTATAATTAGCCCATTTAGTTCCCTTACGGTGAAAACTGGGCAATGCACTGGTGCAGGGGTTAAGTGTTGTCGCCTCACAGCAACAGGTTCTCCAGCTCGATTCTCGGCTGGAGTGTCTTGTGTGTGGAGTCTGCATGTCCTCCTTGCATTCATGTGGATTTCCTCTGGGTGCTCTGGTTTCCTCCCACATTCCAAAGACAAAGTCTGGAGCTTTTCTCCCTGGGCCTCTGCTGAAAATGGGCTCTGTCCCAGTTGGAGGAATCAAATGTTAAATAAAATAAATAAAAATAAAAAAATATATAGGGAGCAGTCCACCTGTAAACTATAGAGGAGTGGCTTGCCTTAGTTCAGTCTGAACTCATATATGCTACTTTAGCACTTCTATAAGTGGTGTGTGCAGACAGGCTTAAGCCATTAGGATAATTCTGGACCCATATAAGCAAAACAGTACAGTCAGCGTCCTTGTTCTCCACTGGGAATGGCGCACTGCAAGCATGACCTTAAAAACACATCCCTAACATCCAAACCCCACCCCTCCAAGAGAGAAAAGCAAGCTCTGTTCCTTCTTTCTTCTATATAGCTCTCTCTCCAGAGCAGCTTTGTCAGGTAGCAGAGTTACTAATCAAATTTTGGTGAATAGGTTCATAGATAAATACCAGGCTATCAGCCTGCAGACAATTACAAACCTAGCCAATAACTGAAGGTTAAAAATCAAACCCTATACTTATGTGCGAGGTAAAGACTTTAGCCATTATACCAACCCTAATGCTGCAGGCAGGGCTTTATCCTATGCCACTAAAGCAACTTATAAAATGACAGCAGTCTTGCAAGCCACCATGTTTTCTACAACATTTATGTACTATTCACTCACCCCAAGCTTTTCACCTCAGTTAACAATATACTTTGCCCATCTAATAAAATTGTGGCAACATCATCATTTTTGTAGATAAGCTGATCAACATTTACTGATAAAAAAACATTTGTGCACATTTCTGAAAAATGGTCATTTTCTTGTGGGACTTTACCAAAAAGCGGCTTTTTGACTCCATGGACAAACCTAGCTAACAAATATATAGATTTGTTTTCCAAGTATATACATTTCCTGCTTTTTGTTCTACTACACAAAGATACAACAATACAAGCACTTTTGGTCTGAGCAAATATTCCTCTCTCAGTACCTAGCTATGTTACTTTGTAAAGTTATTCAAATTAACTAACTGAAAAAAGGACATCTATGCTAGATTGCAGATCCCTCAATTTATCTCGAATGTACCAAGCCATTTAGTTTTATGCATAACATGATGTAGCGCATAACTTTTCTTGTAAAATAATTAAATTTGAGTACCAAAATCAGTGATGTACAGATCACACAGCCTTAACCTAGAATGTGTACAAATCTCACTTTATTGCAGGGTATATGTATGCAATTTTGGTAAGGAGGTGTCCAGGTATTAAATACTATTTCTTATACAGCAGCGTATCTGGAGAAGTTAGCTATAAAATAGTGAGGGCAGGATGTTGTGTATAATGCATGGACCCCATATATTCACTCCCAATTTCTATAACCTCAGTTACTCTAAAGAGGAAAAGGTCAAGGACAAATACCAGTTATGAGAGATCACAGTCAAAAGTAAAAGATAAAACTGGTTAACATCACAACCACATTTTCTGCATCAGGGAGAAACCGTGAAATGCACTGAATGTCTGGGGAGAAAGTACAAAATGCTTTTTTGTGAGTTTCCGACCTATGCAAAAAATGTATCAATATAAACTGAGAAGCCTTCATTTTGAAGCTAGTTGAGTGATCATTTGCACCTGTACTATACACATTTTATTTTCAAATACTAGACTGGCAGCATATAATGAAACAGGATTAAAAGAGAAGCTATTAAAAAATGCTTCAGCTCAAAATATGTCCATGAGTAACTGCTGCGATCTAGCTACAAGTTTTAGCCCCTGTGTACAGTGGAGAAAGAAAAGTGGTCCATCTGTAACCAACCAATTTCAGGGTCCATGGCTGACCAGAACAGCAGCTACTTTCTACTGAAAGAAAAAGAGAGCAACCTGACGTGGTACCTTGAAGGCTAAGTTGTCCTCTAGCCAGAGCATCACTAAGATTTGTGATCATACTTTGTCCATTAAAAGCAATACACCTACATATTGTGTACACTACAAATGCACACACACCACATGGTGATATGCTATCTTCTGTAACCCCCCCCCCCTTTTCCTTTTTCCCCTGCTCATTTAGTGACATTTTAATTGTATATAACAATTCCTTTTGGACATTTTCATGTCCTCCTCTTAAACTGTGGGATTTACTGAATGGCTCCCCTACCTTCTCCTTATAGGCTCAGTCATTTCTCTCTTGGATAAGAGCCAGGAATCATCAGCTGTCCCATTTGTTCCCCATTCAAGAGGCATTACCAGCCATTCATTCTGCAGAGGGGTGATGGTTAGGTGAAAAGCCCATTTCCTAACTCAGAGCCCGAGCAATGGCTTGCATTTGCTGTAAACTTCAGCACCACAAGCCTGCCAGGCCCCCTTCTGGAGGTGATCACAACCTACCAGTAGGTGCCATCAATGCAGTAAGCTAAACTGCCATCCACCTCTCCAGTGGACGACTTGGCAGCTATCATTTTATCCTATCCATCCTGCAGCAACTCCACTGTTAAACAAAAGCACATCAGTAGGGCCACAGTTAGGACTCCATCCCTCTACATCAAGGGGCTGGGCTTGGATACTTTAATGACTTACACCATTCACGCTCCAAAAACCCTATTATTTTGATTTACTAAAGTTATCACATTTTTAAAGGGACAAGTAAGAAAGTAAGATGGTCTTTTCCCAGTTTATAAAATGTAAAAGGCATCAAAGACTTAAAAACACAGACACACATACAATGCATACAGTTGTGTGCCACGTATGGTGTTTACATTACAACAGCATATATTTCAGTTTTTTTTTTGTTTTTGTTTTTGAGTACTCTTACCAAAACATAAAATGAGTATTCAATTTTGTTTCCTTACAAATGGAGGCTGAACTAGAGGTTAATTTTTAAAGCATACAAGATGTGAATGATGCTGATACAAATGTATATTTACTGACTCAGCTCAGCAAACAGTTTATGAACACAAGATGCAATACCTTAGGGGAAAATAAATAAATAGATAAATAAAAAGACGCAAAACCTTAAACTTCCAGTGTTCATTTTCACTTCAGAAGGAATATCTGATAATATACTTTGTGGGAAAAGTGCCTCATGTACATTTCCACAATTATTACAATATCCAGGCCTGTTCCAGCCCTGCACACCCAAAAAGAAAAGAAAATATCTTATGCTTGCACTCTGACAACTCATCCAGGTGAGACCTACAAAAGGTTTCACACAGTCGCACATCAAACACAGTAAAACATATAAAATAGGAAATATCAAATGCAGTACATCTGAAAAACGAGTCACGTGACAACAAACAAACCCGTCTCGCATCAACTTTAAAGCAAAAAAATTTGCTTCCCAGGCAAAGGTTGCAAAATGGCAGCACTAAATACTTCACCTCCAAAACCATGGAATTAAACTCTCGTTCTCCATACAGCTGTTTGGCACAGGCCAGAATGGTGGAGGTCTTCCCTGTCCCAGGAGGCCCATAGAACAATAGGTGAGGCAGTCTGTCTTCACTGATAAACTTTTGAACTAAGAAAAGAAAAAGAAAATGTTACGATGACAGGAATGAATCTACTACCAAAACACATAGCAGCAAAGAAAGAAATAATGAGATTCACTGCAGCAAGCCGTGTAGCTCACACATTAGTTCTCAGTTAAGACAGCAAGTAATGTTGGACTGTGCCTGTTGCAACTCTGCCACACATCTCACTTATAAAAGTATACTAGACCTCTCACTCTAACACATGTACAGCGTGAAGGTAGGACAGCCACCGCATCAATAAAGCTACGGTTGAGCTTCGGAAGATATGCTACTGACAAATCCCAAACAGCAAAATCACAGGTACAGAAAAGGCACACTTCTGAGATATCTGTAACGTACAAGAGTTAAAAATATGAAATACTGCTTACTACAATCAAAGAAAAACTTGCTGAAGATTTCATGATTAACACAGAATGCACTGTTTGAAATCCCACCTGGGAATCTGACAGATGGATATTAGGGAAATTCAGTAACTTTCTAAAGGAAAAGATGTCCCTAGGACAGAAGCAATATCAGCTACAAAAATATATTTGATCATGAAAGGAAAACTGCTCGTTTTACTGTACGGTGTAAACATTTATGCCCATGTACTCATCAACATTTTCACTGACTTTGCACTTCTTAATGTACCAGGCACAGTACCCCATGTAATGGGAAACACCTTTCTCAAATCTATTAAAGTTTGCTTTGCACTGACCCACTCTACTGTAACATCCCCATAGGTGGTTGGTCTGAATGGTTAAAAAAACTCCATTGGGAATCATCCCTCAGTATTACACAAGAATAAATTATCTTGTACCTTTCTAGAATAGAACAGAAATGACTATTTACTTCCACAGGGACGTGGAGTGGTGAGCAGCTAATATGCTTTGCTCTCAGCCTCCCTACTGCTAAAATTATCATTAAATAGCCTTTTCCATTTTATCAAAAAACAGACTTGCATAGCAGTGTGGTGCGTAGCTAGCACTTTACAAACCTCTTGAATTAAATGACCTAAAAACAGCAGTTTTCTTTTTTTACTGTCTCTCTTACCTGGGGACTCTTCCTGACTGACTTTAAGGTGGCAGAGATTCTTAAGTGTTTTCAAATCTTCCATACAAAACTGAAGTACATTATAGATATGCTTACATCTAGAATCCAAACAATACACTGACTTAATGTGTTGCATCTCCTATATTACGGGAAGCATGAAGCATAAACCTTTCCTGACTTAGGTGCTTTTGTGGAACACTAGACAGCACAGGTTCCCACAAGAACAATTGCAGCTGCACAATTTACAGAGAAACAAGAGTTGCAAACCTCTCTCTCAAGATGGAAAATAAAACTGATGACAAAGAACAAAGAAGGAATATTTATGCTTGACTGAGCTATATGAAGATGGGGATGGAGATGATCAGTTGCATTTATTTTCTGAGTTAAATATGTTACTTTGCTAATAGTCTATTCTGTAGCTCTTTCCATAATTAATCAGAGGTTGAGGAAACTAAGTATGCATGGATTAAAATATCAGTGAAAGGTTTCTAAGGAAAAGCAGAGAAGCAGGGAGTATTCCAATCAAGTGGGTAGAGCAAGATGTGATTTCGGACTGCAATGCTTTATTACTACAAAAAGAAAGCTTTTGTTTCGGTGCTTAGAAAATATACATGAAGTTGGGTTGCAGGTTCTGTTAAGATTTCCCTGCAGTCTTGTGGATAAAATAATAATAATAATAATAATAGAAATGGAGGCAGCTTTGATCATTGTACCATGAGCAAAAATAAAAAATGCTGTTCGAGGCATTAATTACAAGGATGCTGTGTTATAGATCCCAAAAAGAATGAGACACCACCCACATTTCCTACCAAGTCACAGCAAAGCAAAAAAAAAAAGGGAGAGGGTGACTGGTAAAGTTCTCAGTTTCTTTCAGCCTTTAACATAGCTTTACCAATCTTGTGGAAGAGGTTAATGAGGACGACAATGACTTTCCCACTCTGGTCCAGTGACTATTGAGATCTCTGAAACAGAGTAGTAAAATGGTGCAACACTGCTAGAGATTCTACTGCATCAGGTAATCTTGGGGATAAATCTTGTCAGTCCAGGTTCAGAGCCTTTCCTAGTTTGTTTTCTACAGCAGGGTTTCTAGCATGTACTTCCTTCTGTATGCATTTTTATTTTGAAGGGCCACCAACAATACCTCTCTTCTTACTTATTTTGAGCATGTAATTAATTACAGAGAATTTTTTTGCATTTATATATGCAGTGTTTGGGGACTCTGATATTTTCCTCAACATGAGGGTGGTAAGATCATATTACCGGTTAATTGGAAGACAGAGTGCTTCTGCATGCATGTACATTTTTTAGACTCTGGTTCATTAGAAAGACTCAACTTAGCATCTGCAAACTTGATTAGTTATTGAACTTGTTGGCTGTTCTGTTCCAGTAAAGTCTTTATGGTTTCTATATTAGCAATTTCCATTACAGTTAATATACACTGATGTCTTGGTTGTGACACGTTTCTTTTATTTACATGCTACTTAGCAAAATGTGTTATGTACTCCGCTACCTTTCTTGCAATGTTACAATGTGGAACGGGATGGATATTCGTCACTAGTGTCTTATCCATGAGGAGGGATGGGAAGAGAGTCAAACTTATTTATGCATGCATGACAGAGATCCTCACCCAGAGCATTAGAGTGGGCAAACTGTTTGCAGCTTTATTTTGAGGTGCTAAAAGACCTGAGAGATTGGTGGATACTAGATTATAAACTTGCTGATTCTTTAGATTTTCATCTCATTATATCTGTTAGAATAACACAGTATACAATTCATTGATCTAGTCTTAAGACAGTTTCACAGTTATGTGGGGTTTGTTTTTGCTTCCTTTTTCTTATTTCACTGCAGGAGGCACACAAGGAAAGATACTGCAACTGAACATGAGTTTCATTCTTCTGGAAGAATGTGAAGAAAACAGTCAGTTTGAATACAGTGGCTTTCATTTCTTGGAACGTAAGGGGGTCAGAGACAGCTTACAAAAGGAAAGCCATTACGGAGAAGATAGGAATGATAAAAGACAAAGTTGTGTTTTTGCAGGAATCAAAGACCAATCTACTAATATTAAAGGAATTTTATGTTTGTGGCCTGGGAGGGGAAAGCATCTCAAACAGGAAATCATTACTTTAATTCATAAGCATCTGGGATGGGCCCTAGAAATGGGAAGTTATGGATAGGAAAGGAAGGTGGTTGGCTTAGAAGACTGGGACAGCTGAATCTCTGACTGTCTTAGGGAATTTTTATTGACCTAATATAGACAGATCAGGAAGGACATATGAGAACATTTTGGGTAAACAATTGAAGGACCATAACTCTGGGATGGTAACAGGTGTGAGATTTTAATGTGGCCCCCAATCCCATGTTGGATAGGATTCCTCTTAGGCTGCAAAGGGTTTGGAATTGTCTGACATATTATATAATGGATTGGATGCCATCAATGTCCGACATGCCCGCTACAGTACGAGAAGGGATTACACTTACTTTGGGGTACAGGATAGGATGACAAGTAGAACAAATTATTTGTTAAATAAGGATTTGGTGGGTAATGTGGTTTATGTACATCAGGCATGAGCCCTATATGACTACAGTATGGTATTGCTTGAGGTCCTAGGACTAAATATGTGTAAATATAAAACTGACCTGGAGACTTTTCTTGCTATTACATAAAGGAAGTAAGAAAGTCAATGATCTGCAAGGGAGGACAGAGAGGCTCTGGACTGAAAAAATGACTAAGAAATGGTTGGGCAGGTAAGTTGGGGAAAATTTTTTTGCAAAAGCAAAGTGAGAGGAAGAGAACATTTTTAAAAGTAGGTGGGTGCACGTTAATACAAAGCAGTTGAAAGGAAGTTTGACTCTCTGCCCATCAAGGAATGCCATCTCTCCTCAGCAATGAATGAGACAAAAAGAGGCATGGGGAATATTAAAAACAATTTCCACTGGGCAAAAGTTACTACTTCTATAAAATGTTTAGCATGCAAATTAATCAAAGGTGCTTGAAAGTCTCAATTTAAGCCATTAGGAGATAGGATGGCACTGTTGCATACAACTTTAAATTAATCAAATTATGTCTACCTGAAAAGGAAGGAAGGAAGGAATGTACCATTCTATTTCACAATATGATGTCAAAAATATTGAGAAATGTTTGTCACACTGTTACCTTCCACAGGTTGCAACAAGAAATTACAGTTGTGCAAGTAAAATAACCATAACAGTAGAGGTCTGAAAGATTACTGGATGTGGTAGCCTTAGTTTTACAGGTTATATCCTTGGCAGGATTCAACCCATATAGCCAAGTCTGCTGCAGCAGTAATCAATATGATGAATCAATATGATGATCATCACAGAAGTCTGTAAGAAACCTATTTGATTAGCAAAAATTTGTGCTACTACAGAGTCACATAATTTGCTGCTTGCCAAAAATAGTTTAACACCAATTTTCTTAGATGTATATATGGAAGAAGAAAAAGTCAACAATTCCCAAGCTCAGACAGAACTGCACAGGCAGCACTGTTATTCGGTCAAAATAAGGATCTAACCAGACATGGCATGCCCCAATACTATCTTTGGACAGGAACAGCTTTAATGAAGTTTTACTTCATAGGATGAAAAAAAGTAGCTCCTTCTTTGGTCAAAGAAAAACAGAGATGCATCATACGATGGTTTAGATGATGAGACATGGTTCGAGTGTAGCTAAATCTGGAACAGCCAGAAGCAAATTTATTTTTGAACATGGGCCACTTTTTGCCTTTAGACTTGGAATTTCACAAGATATAATTTTTCTGAGTAATTTACTTATCAAATTCAGATTTTATACCATTCTCCGAAAGCTAAAATAGCTATGAATGGACTCCGCTTATAGCCGATTTCATTTTCAAGAGGTACAAGGCACAGCTGTTTTTTTTTCTTCAACTCCTCCCCAGTGACAGAAACATTGCCAAGTTTCTTGGTAACAGAAGTGATATTCTATCCTACTTCAGCATCGTGGTTTGTGGATGATGGCGTGGTCTGGGTCAGCAATCCTTAAACAGCTATTCCAACACCAGAGCTGCTTAATAGGTTTGCACTGTTATCAGGGTTTAAGGTTAAGGTTAATAATAAAACAGTCCTTTCTTCCCTTAAAGCCCGTGTAGAGAAGCTACTGCCCGTCACTGACAGGCAAAATTAGAGTGATTAAGGAAAGCTGTTATCTGGGTATTACTATGACTTACCCACTTATTCATATGCAGCGGGAAAGGACCAAATCCAACATCCAGCACAACCAGCAGCCTCCGTTTTTGCATAAAAAATAGGGCATTGGAATTCTGTTCCATCTTTGCTGCTTTCCACACCTGGGTAAAATAAAATGAATAGCAAAAATACAGAAGTCATATGAATTTTTTTATAGGGCAACCTAACAGCTTGAAAGAGTAGGAGGAAACCGATGTTATCTAGGGAGAAAAGGGGATTACTAATCTAGAGCTGTATGTTAGAGTTTCTACTGGATGACAACTTCTGATGGCTAAAGGTGATCCTACGCTAGTATGGTTTTGGGTTGAATTGAAGGTTACACCAATCCAAAGATACGACATGCTAAGACTCTAAACCGAATCTTGGTCCCACGTAGATAACAGGAGTGGGTGGAGTATTAAACGTTCTCCCATTTGTGGGGGATCCTTTTTCAGGATAAGGAAAAGAACTTGGTTCAGCGGACTATTTATGATAATTTCAGAGGTTACAGTGTGTTAGAATCAGGTAAAAGAAAATCTTGTGTGTGAGACACAGGATAAAGACTTTAGTCAGTTAAACAAATCCAGACATTTACAGTGGCAGCAATGCTTACAGATATCACCAACACTTAAAAAAAAAAAAAAAAAAAGAAGAGTTTTTGTAAAAGGGACACAGCCTAATTATGGGAATGGAAAGGAGGCTTTTGGCCACCCAAAAGAAAGGGGCATGCAATTTCACAAATGTGAAAGACTCACTATACTGTTCAAGTTTTATAAGAGTCTATCTTTAAGAGGGGGAAGACTATTAGTCATTGGGTGAGATGGGTTAAAAGGAAGCTGGAAGCAATAAAAAGCAATGACTGTAGAATATCACCTACCACTTCCTTTATATTGTTTAAGATTATTTATGCCAACACTCCTTGTATAGGCTCTGGCAAAGGGAAGTAGCTACTGTCACCTCAATGTTGGAGGTGCTATGAACAGAAGGCAAGTTATTTTTAAACGATTTGGAAATGTCCTGCAAGTCTACATACCTGTAGTAAAGTTCTACCACACAACAGCTTGGTTATCTTAGAAAAATATACTGGATCTCAATAAAAGTGCATTCTGGCCACTGAAACTTAATAGGAAAGGACAGCAGCTACCTAAAAGAATCTTCACAGTAGAACAATGGTGGCCATTACACTTATTTTCAAGCACGGTTGAAAACCTAACACAGGCTGGAGAAATGAAAGAATTACATTTTGTTAAACACAGACCATTCTAATGTTATTAGAGGCCATGGTAATATGCTTTTCTTCTGTACTATCTTTATACATTGTTGGTTGTTTACAAGACTGTTCAAGACTGGTATCATTTAAATAGGATTAATGAGGGCAGGAGACAGTGGTTCTATAATTTCTGTATTCCTGATCTTTTGTCATCAGTTTTCTTTACATCTTGATTTTTTTTATATGGAATTTTTGAAAGATGGTGGAATATAGTTAAAGTAGAAAAACAGGTTTATTTGTTAAAGAGGAAATATAAAATGTATTTTAATATTCTAGACAAATTCCAGTTGTAAGATTGCCAAACCCATGGTCACAGCACCTTTTGCGGAGCACCATTGTACATGAAGTGACAAACATGGTAGCTATGGCAGTAATCATATCTTAATGAAAATAGAACAACTCCTACATGGAACACTGAGGACTCCAGGGAAAATGCTGCTTCTTCAGGAAGCACAATCCATGACATAGTGCTGCCCATAATGAAAAGTATTATTTGCCTGTTAAGATCAGTACCCTAAGGAAATTAAGCAAAAAAGGGTAATGTACTCCGATACAATGAGCGCAACAAGCACTTTGCCATACAAAATATAAATTTATGTAATGAAAGTATGCACAAATGACTGTACATGCACTTCAGGATATTCACTGGTGCCTGCCCGTGTAATAATGTAAGGTCAACTGCCCAAATCATTTAGTAGCCATTTAGTTCCTTGGTTAAAAAGATGTACAACAATGAAGTTCAAAACACACCTCTGTATACATTATCAAGACCATATAGTACAAAAAGCATACTGTTGTGGCCCAAAGGTCCAAATCAAGAAACCAAAAAACAATATGTAGAACAAACAAGATAGGACCACCACGATAAATGTCATAAAAGGAGGTTTTATTCTTCTTTAAAACAAGAGATAAGCGCTTTAGCGTGCTAACAAGGCTTTTTCAGATCTTCTATCAAGATCATGTTTATATTATTTCATCTACTAAATACCTATAGGATTTTATCCAAAATTCCAAGAGTGCTCGCTGTGAAGACTGACTTGCACAGGCTTTCATGCACACCATGTCTGTATAAAAAATAAACAAACTTTGGGATTAGAACTAGGTGGGCTGCAATATGCAAATAAACTTTAGGATTAGAATCCAAGTGAACAGTCACCAAGACTCGGCTGTTACTTAGTACCTACCCGAGAGCTATTAGTCTTCAGCAACTGCTTTTAAAGTACTGGCTTTAATTTTGCCAGAAAACACTTAATCTTTTTTTCCCTTGCCTTCAGCTTTGTTACCAGCTCATAAAAAAAAATCAACACTCTTAAATCCTTCTACTGTATCAAGAGACATTGCAACTTACTTGTACTAAGGATGTCCTGGTGGGAAATTAAATCATTTAATGTCTGTGGTCGATATTTTTCCACCCTAGAAACAGAATACTTGAATTAGATTTATAATTTAAATTTTTAAAAGAATATTGAAATCCAATGAAAGAACAATGTACATAGCTATCATTTTCTCTAGTATTTTAATGCATTTAGTATCTTGTTGGGATTCCCTTCCTCAAAAATTAGCTTACACACCCATCTTAACAGTTGCAGATTTATACGACTAAATTAAAACCTTAGCAGTAGCATACACTTATTTTACTCTGCTTCAGTCAACTTATTTTCCTTAAAACCAAGCAACAAGCCCCCCCCCCCCCCACATTAAAGAACAGCCCTCTACCCCCACTTACAATCAAGTGTTAAATTAAATTAGGATTGCTACACCTGGATGGAAATGTACAAGTTTCCTTTTGGCTTATACCTCTTCTTAGTTTCCTTAAATGACACTTGCTGAAACCTACCTGCTCCATGTCCTAGATCATGTTTATGTTTGCAGTGACTCTCTACTGCAATGCAAGTTGTGCACTATGGCAAAACACAATTTTTTCCAGCTAGAAAGCAGTAGTACTCAATAAAACAGTACACAAACATGGTGTAAACATACTGAACAATTAATTATACACAGGCAGCCTCCCTTATCAAAGCATTATGGGAATATAAAAATTTGTAATGAATACATCAGCATTGTCTCAAAAATGTACAGTAGTGGAAATCTTTAATTATATGAACAAGTTTCAGCCTTGTTAGCTTATAAAGCATCACATAAAAAAAACTATGAAATACTCAGCTTCACAAGAAAACCCCGATACAATATAACTAGGACTGGCCACCAAATATGAAGATTAAAAAAATTCTCAAAACAATATATACACAACCCACTTAGAAATATCCTGGAAACAAATCACAATCATTTACAAAGACATTTTTAGGGAAAATCTACATCCCTCAGATGATGCCTTGATAATGGAATTTGTGTATTTAATCAAAACCAAAACGTTCAACTTAAATTCTGTCTGCTTGCCCCTTCCAGGGAAAGGCTGAGGGGGAAGGTAGAGGAAACAGTGGTGTCATGAGCCCTGGAGGTGACATTGAGGCTGTGGAAGAGAAGCTTTTGCTGCTGTAGGTTGGCAAGCAAAGACAGGATCAAAATTGCATAGGTAAGGGGGCCATTTCCCTTGTGGTACAACTGCACTCCCACCTGGGTGGGGTTAGACTTGCAGACTTTGCATGCAAGTGGGAAATGGGTCTTAAGGAGCACTCCCTGCCTGGCCACAGTAAGGTCCCAGCCTCTCTGCTTCTCTCCATAGACAATGCATACAATAAACGCAATTTAAAATTTTGGATGCTTCAACAAGAGTACCCTACAGTTGAAAATAAACTGAACCACATTGTTTTTATTAAGTGAAAGCTTAGCCCTCTCTTGCTCCAAGTAGTCATTCAACCTTTACTAGGATATCCTAAACAATCTTACATGTGCTACACAACAAGATTAATCAATTAACTGTCAATCAATTAATTTGTGATACGTGGTTTAATCAAGGTTTTATGTACTGGCATGACTTTCAGAGATACTGCTTCATCAGAAAACCATTTGAGTTCTGATACGAAACCTTTTTTTTTCTGTGAAGTGTTACATTTTATATCCCCGATTCATTGTGATCACTTAAACTCCACACTGAATACTGGGCCCCATATCAGAAGTGAAAGCTCACGGTTAGAGAAACTCACATCAATTAAGCCTTACGCTCCAAAAAGGCAAACCCTCAGCCTGAAGGTTCCCATGTTACAAAGCTATTGAATCATGTTCAGTGGTGGTAATTATTGGATTTTTCTTGTGCCACGTTTGGCTTTTTTTTTAAATAAAAGAATTGGAATAAGAAAATAATTGTGGCAAATGCTCAATTTTTTTTTCAGGAGAATAACAGGTGGTCCAATCAGACCATCTATGTAAACTGAGGCTCCAGATCAAGCTGCGAGTTTGTCTGGACTAATTGCTCTGCAGAGTCAGTCAAACTAACCGTCAATGACAACAGCTGTCCACCACCACACCCCCTTTTCAGGAGTATTTAAAACATATTAAGCAAATGTAATTTTATTAATTAAAAATCTATCTAATGACGTTTACTGGGCAAAAATGTTCATAAGAAAACTTAAACTGGATAACATTAAAGGAACAAATCAGAAAAAGAGTCATTGAGAATTCCAATGCACAATGATGTAGACTTGGATAGGATCTACTAGTGTAATTGGCTTTTCCTTCCTTAATTCCCGGTCACAGTGGAGGTGTGGGGGGTGGGAGAAATGCCCAAAGGGCTGTAGAGTTCTCCTTCAAAGGCATGAGACACATCCACTGAAGGGACATGGTGGGGAGCTCCACAGTGCATAGACTCAGGAAGAAAGGAGTCGCAAAAGAAAACTAAGAATGTGAATTGTAAGGTAAGCAGACCACAGGGGAAAAACATTTTAAAACATCTTGGGAGTATGCAAATTTGGTGAAGTTTAAAGCTGCACTATAAAATGTCTCAAGACAGACACTGGTTGAACACGTGGGAGTAAATGCTACTGTAAAGGAAATAGAATATCAAGACATAAGAATGCCTAACTTTTTTTCTGCTAGCAGAATTAAAAAAAAATGGAAGTCATGCATTATACCAGCCTTGAAATACATGCTAGTTATAAAGTAAGCAAAGCAGGTGGAGGGAGGCTTGTTACACAGGGGAAGGAACAAGATGCACACAGTTAATGGAATGTGTGTGTAGCTTGACAACAGTGGCCAGAGAAATAGGAAGAAAGGGAATGATTGAGGTAACTGAAAAGTGGTGCAAAAATGTATTAGTGAAGAGCATGCAGGTTTTATTGCTGAAAAATATCTAGAGTTTGACGTGTTAAACAGATTTATGAAAAGAAGAGGACATGTAACTTCATCATCTTTCAGTCATACACTTAGTGAAGAGTTTGTATACATGTTTGATAAACTGGGTTCAATAAAGCAGTGTTCAAAAGAAAAACTAACATGTAAAACATCTTGAGAGGTATGTTGTATCAACATGCTTGCAACATACAAGTATATCAAAATCAATGGGAACAGTGAATCCTCCAAACAACTCCCCAAAAGAAATAAAACCACACACTGGAGAATACATATACACTATCCAAGGACACGCTCCATGCGTGGCTCCATGACATCCTAAAATTAAGAGATACATTAGCTAGTAACATCTTTAAGGGTACCACCATCCAAATAATCCAAACAGCAACTTGGAACTGAAACTTAACTATCAATACAGGGCACATTCCTTGACAACAGTCCTTTCAATGTGACATAATGAACATAGACTTGTACAAACATTTACTAGGTCATTTAATAACATGCTAATGAAATTGTACCAGGATTGTCAGCTGTTAACATAATTTGCATGCTTCACACTCACTCCTCTAGACAGCTTGGGTACATTTTAGCTAGTGGTTCTCAAAATGGTGGGGCCAGCGTCACTGGGGATGCTCATGCCCATTTCAGAACAAGCCCAAGTCAGTCTGAAAACGTTGCATACTTACAAAGTTAACTATTCAGTATCAACAGATTGATTGTAAGCAGGAATCAATCAATCTCCAAATAAATGCATTCTCTGCTTTACATTAACAAAAGTAGCCTCAGAAGTCTTCATTTTTCATTCTCATCTCTCATTCTCCACTCAATTTGCTCTAAGGTCCTTGCACACATTTTTTCTGTTTGTCTCAATCTCTTTGCTACTGTTTCACTGTACTTTTTCCTTCAAACCCTACACGGACATCCTTTACAGTCTTGGATTTATGTTGCTCTGTTATTTAGACATGCTTCTTTCCACTGTCTAACCACAACCAAATTCTGGATTTTGTAGCAGTTTCAATTACAACTCCCTTCTCTTGGTTTTGATTCAGAATCGGTGAGATTCACCAACGTTTCTCCCACCCCTATACTTAGACTGAATGGGTATATGTCAGCTTACTACATTCAAGACCAACACTGAGTGAACACATAAAAGTAAATGCTACTACAAAAGGAACTAGAATGCCTATAGAGTTTTCCTCCTCCTACATTTCCACAGTACACATCACATGATCAGGGGTTATAGCTACAGGATGCAAACTCTCTGAATTTATACATGTGTAAAGAGATGCTCTTTTTGTCACACTGACTTTATTACCTCCACTTACTCATTGCAACTAAATTTTGTATATGCGCACTATAGAAGGGTTGACAAAGGAATTAATGCTTCCAGAATATAGCAGGCCTTTCAACTCTCTTCCTTCTAATGGAACAGGACACTATACAAGAGTGATGTTCACACAATGTAACAGAGCTGATTCAGTCACCCTAGATGTCAGAGCATGCACTTCAGTTTTTACATATCTTTCACAAGAATTATCTTCAATGTTAAAAGCACAGAAATTAGCGATGTGACCCCCCCTCCAAATTTTTAACACATGAACAGTTTACTTTCTGTTACACCCCATACTATTTCTGTTGTAATATAAATCATATTTCTTAGAATCACTTGGCCTAGTAATACAAGAAAACAAGTCATGCAAAATTATTTTAAATCTGTTTACTGCTATAATTACTCACATTTTTTCTTTACTATTATTAGGTTGCAGACAAAGTTTTAAAATGAGCTTTAAATCATGAATTAGAGCATAAACTTGAAGTTCAGCTACACAGTTATTGCTTATAACTCATGGGTTATACCAGCCCTGAGTAAAAGTTATTTCCAAAGTTAAAGTCCTTACAATCAGTCTCATTCATGTTTCATGTTACATGTCATCAGTGCATTTCATGTCCCTAAAGATGAAAAGATTCTTACCCAGTCGGCTTGGTACTAGTTCTCTTTGGTAGCAGTGTTCAAATCTGACTAATTAAGGTGATATGTCATTTTCACCGGATAGTTTCATCAGAGCTGGTACAGTCTTGGCACTGGCACTTAAGCTGGTCAACAAATTAGTTGTTACAGTAACTGCACCATTTTCTATTCAGTCTCCACCTACATTCCATGATTTTCCCTAGCAATTCTTCAATGGTTACAAACACTAAAGCACACCAAAAATACAGCTCTGTGGAGATTGTGCCTCCCAGTTACCATTCTGTACTTGGAAACAGAGGTACTACAAGCAGCCGATTATTGGAAAGTCATTGGATAAGTGACCATGCACAAACCACCAACGTAAGCCCAAGTTATCAAGGAACATTTTCATGTTCAAGCAACTGTGTTTTATGGAATTTATGTTACTCTTGACTTCAGTTTGTTTACTGGATATCTGAACAAGAACCATTTTCAGACACAACCCAGGCCAAAGGCAAAAATCAATGAGTCATCCAAAAAGGTACAGTCAAGCAAAATAAAGTTGTACTCTTTGGAGCAGTAGCAGTCCATTTCCTTGTACAGAGCTGTGGCCAAAATAATTATTGCTAGTTTTCCATACAGCAGTGTCTCAAATATCTGCTGAAAATATATTTTGTAATACTTGTTCCATCAATGGACTATGAGGAATACAGGCAAGTCAAGTGCAGCTGCATGGCACTGCTGAGTGAGAGATTCACTTTAATCTAGCTGGGTCTCTGATTTTCCAGAATTGCTTTTGTCACTTGCAGGTATTTCCAACTAGCAGGAGTGCAATTCCATCACTTCTTAGTCTAGGTTTTCTAACATCACCATAAAAAGGTGTACATTTCTTCTGATGTAACAGTGTGGGCAGAAATACTTCTCCCCACACCTCCAAGCCTGCCTCAACAATGAGCAGACTTAATACTATTAAACATTAGACGTGTTATTTTCAAATCCCCTGGTCCGCCATCATAGTGGACACAAACATAACAAGATTAAAAGAAGCTCCCTGGGATTTTGTGAATATCTCCTTCAAGACAGGGTTTGATTACACCCATGTTAAGGTTAACTGGTAATCTCTTCAAGGAGTACAGCAAGTCAAGGTAGACCCTAATTGGATTATGTCCTTGTAATTTAGATAAAAGTGATAGTTAAAGAGCTTACAGGGCAACTTTAATAAATGTAACAGGGATTCAGCTTATGCTGGTATTGCATTTTGGAGTATGTATGTACGTGTGGAATAGCATCTGGAAGTTGAATACATACAGTTAGAATGGTATCTTTAAGTCATATAATGGTAAGATGAATGATGCTACTAACAGGCAGTGTGCCGATTGTGTGTTGGATATAAAGCAGGACTAAAAAGGGAGCAGTTTATAACAAGGAACCAAGTAAGACACTGTGAGACTTCAAAATCGGGTTTTCAAGAGAAGTTATGCAAGCATGGGAATTCACCTTACAATCAGGATGTGTCCATGACTCCTGCCGAGTCTACCTGATGTATCATATTGCTCCCTATGTAAATGGGCAGAAAGTTTGATGAAGCAGTCAAATGGAAACTGAAATTGCAACTGAACAAGGGAAAAAAATAGAGAATCCCTGCTACTAGCAGGATGTAAGGGATAGAAATTGTTATATCAAGTACGAAGTCTTTCTGCGCTGGGGCATAGAAACATAAAACCTTGACTACAGCCTAGGAAACCTGACTTAGAATAGTGTCTTGGGAGCTTGACAATGCAGGCAGGGAAGATGGTCATGCCTATCCTGGAGGGAGATGCACATGTGCAGACTGATTCACCTGGAGACTGTGGAAATAACTATGCCATGCTCCTATAAGTGGGACAGGCAGTCCTGTTGACATCAACTCCTTGTAAAAGTAAGGGGGGAGGGGTGCAGCATACAACGTGCATGACTCAGTCTGGAATGTTACAGGGAGCTCACAAGCTGATAGGGGGAAGAACTGAAAAAGATAAACCATCTCAGATCACAGCAT
This sequence comes from Protopterus annectens, assembly GCF_019279795.1. NCBI lineage: Eukaryota > Metazoa > Chordata > Ceratodontiformes > Protopteridae > Protopterus > Protopterus annectens. Next base: position 304,974,445 of record NC_056733.1, on the reverse strand, counting down.
AAATTATGGCCACATCATCCCAAGCCAGCTCTCACGCGTGGTGACTAGTGAACTAATCATCATGGACTGAGAGGGGTTTGAAGACTGTAGGCAGTGCAGTGGAGGCAA